>NC_068426.1:35361370-35581370 GCF_023373465.1 Oncorhynchus keta | reverse complement strand
TTGGTGCTGAAATCTGTTCACGGTCCTGGCACTAGCCTGTGGTGTGTCACATTTTTGCCTTCCACATGCTACCTGCATGTTTGTCCAGTCAGGCACACTGTGTAATCGCTATGAGTTTTTTTTATAGATGAATCTAGAACCCATTACTCACAAATCCAGAAGTTTACACAGTTTTCCTATATTTACATTATTGATATTTTTGTCATGTTTTGAGGTGATCTACAACAGGAGAGAAGAGGGAAATGGGGAGGGGTGAGAGAGAGAGAGAGAGAGGGGGGGATTGGGATAGAGAGGACAGGAGGGAATGGATAGGAGTGGAGAAGGGAGAGGAGAGTAGAGGATGTGAGGAGAGAGGCTAGAAGGATGGAAGAGGTGGAGGATAGAGGAGAGGTTATTTCCCCTGACAGTATTTGACACGTTCAGAGAACTCCCCTGTAAACAGCATGTAGCCTGCTCTACACTGCTACCACACATACACCAGTAGCGTAGCCAGAAATTCATTGCAGAAATGTTGTTTGCACAGTTCACAATTGGCTCGGCAGGCCTCTCAGTTTAACTGGATCCCATCCAGGATATCGGCTGAACTAATTGGGGGGGTGGGGGAACTAATAGTCTGATTCGTGACAATATTATTAATAGCCTATATTCATTGTCAAATCATGAGTGAAGATGCTGATGTACAGCGTGTGCATTTGAGGCAGCAAACAGACATGCTTTTTTTTGTATACCAAAATGTGAATTCTTCACATCAAGTTCCATGCAGTCCAGACCTCTTGAATGAGATGTAAAGCTGTCCTATCAGACATCTATCAGAAGAGAGTCTCAGGTTCACAATGCACATACACGTTGGTTTTAGAATCCGTGTTCCACAGGTATAAAATACAGGAGTGTTGACTGTGATTAAGGCAATGGACTATGAGCTGCCTTATTTGCTAACTGAACAAATTCAGAAGCACAGTGACATCACTTCCTCAATGCGCAATAAATCCGCACTAAATCAACTTAATACACCGTCACAAAGAAATGTGTGATTTCGTTTAGGTCTTTAAGGAAGCTTATGGTGCAAAAGAAAAATATGTGTTTAAAATGAACATAAAGGCCAATCAGATCAGATTTTTGTTGCATTAGATTAGGCATGCACTCTCTTACACCAAACAAAGGTCATGATAATGGGCTACAATGTACAGCACAGTAAACCAGTGCAACATACAGGAAAGAAACAGGGGGAAAAAATAACATAGAACTGCCATCATTGTCAGACTCACAGTCACAGCAGAAGATGACAGGGCTTTGGTGATGAACTTTGAAATGATATCGTCATAAAGCCAAAGACTCAGTCAGTTCTCCTTCAAAAGAGAGCAGTGACAAATTGTTCAAGCGCCCTGTGAGCATGGATGCCCTGTTGCACGCTTTGATCCGATTGACAGTGGAGAATAGACGTTCTACAGTGTAGCTGGTGACAGGCAGAGTGATTACGTCTCGATGAAGCCTGTTCATGTTGGGGAAAATGTATTTGGGACAAGTATCAAGCACCACGATGAGTGTCTTGCAATGTAGATGGGGAGGCAGGGTAGCCTAGTGGTTAGAGCGTTGGACTAGTAACCGGAAGGTTGCTAGTCCCCGAGCTGACAAGGTACAAATCTGTCGTTCTGCCCCTGAACAGGTAGTTAACCCACTGTTCCGAGGCCGTCAATGAAAATAAGAATTTGTTCTTAACTGACTTTCCTAGTTTAAAAAAAATTAAATGTAAAGCTGTCCTATCAGGGCTCATCAGAGTTCCATTCTTGGGTTGTTGCTCCAGTTGTTTTTTTTAATCCAGGGGTGCAAGTTAATTAAGAGCCTCCTGGTTTTCGTGGTGCCCACGCAATAGCATGTACTGCTTGGCGCATAAAGGCGCAATACCTCTTACAGCGTTGATGTGTGCTCGACTCCTTTCAATGTAGGATGCTGCACATGCCTCTGTTGACCTGCTTAAGAATATTTCCACATCTTGACTGGTGCCATTCTTCGAAGGCTGTGGCTCTGGCCACTGCAGCCATGTATGCGTTGCTTCACCTCTTAAGGATCCGTCCCTTATTTTCAATTATCGCCTAAAATGACAAACGCAAATCTAACAGCCCGTAGCTCAGGTCCTAATGCAAGGATATGCATATTCTTGAAACCATTTGAAAGGAACCACTTTGAAGTTAATGTAGGAGAATATAACACATTAATCTAATCACATTAACACTTCTGGTAAAAGATAATAGAAAGAAAAGAAACATGTTTTTTTGTGTGTTTTTTTATTATTGTACCATCATCTTCAAAATGCAATAATAAGTATTATTCCAGCCCAGGTTCAGTTTGGATTTAGGCCTCTAGGTGGCAGCAGTGTATGTGCAAAGTGTTGGACTGATCCAATGAACCATTGCATTTATTTTCAACATGTTGTGCTAATACTGCCCAAATGTGCTTAATTGGTTTATTAATACATTTTCAAGTTCATAACTGTGCACTCTCCTCAAACTACAGCATGGCATTCTTTCACTGTAATAGCTACTGTAAATTGGACAGTGCAGTTCGATTAACAAGAATTTAAGCTTTCTGCCAATATCAGATATATCTATGTGCTGGGAAATTTTCTTGTTACTTACAACCTCATGCTAATCACATTAGCCTATGTTAGCTCAACCGTATCGCTGGGGACCCACCGATCCTATAGAGGTTAAACACAAAACTGTCTGATATGCTTCAAATCTTTAAAACCAATCTTAATGAACCAATCCTCCATATCCACATCAGGAAAAAGGCTGACTTTCTGGCTATACAAAGCATCTCTTGATATATTATATATTTCATCCCTTGAAATGATTCTATCCTTGCCCATAATCGTTAGTGTTGCAGGGAACGCTGGCAGTTTGTGCTGGGAAGCAGGCCCGTGTATTGCCGACATGTCTGCAGGTTCTGATGAAGCCGGGGCAAGGGCACTTCAGGGAAGTGGTTTCAGTTCCTTCAGCTTCGAGGTCAGTCGTTGGTGGCTTCGGCTTCGGGGTCAGTCATTGGTGGCTTCGGGGGCAGTCTTAGTGGCTTTGGCTTCGGAGTCAGCCATTGGTGGCTTCGGCTTCTAGGTCAGTCATTGGTCGCTTCGGGTTCGGGGTCAGTCGTTGGTGGCGCAATAAGATGCTCGGGAGGAGACCACCTATCCTCCTCTTCTATATGCGGTCGCTTCAAAGATTTTAAAAGTGAGGTTTGTTTGTCAATTTTACTTGTTTTTGTTAGTCAAGTTGGCTAGTGAGTCTTGACTATAATTACGATCTTATCCCCCAGATGCTGTGTGGGTAGGGGGTGTTAGTGTCAGGGTTAACGATTATTAACATCATGATTGATCATTATTCCTCTTCTCTCTCTGCTGCAGGGTGTGTTTGTGTGGTGTGTGTGTGTGGACATGGATGGAGGGAGTCCCTGGAGTGTGTGCGGGCATTAGAGCTGTGTAACGGGGACAGCCAGTGCAGCTCCAGCTACAGGATTATGCGTCAGTGCCTGTCAGGCGGGGCGCGGGATCGCCAGACCATGCTGGCTAGCAGGGAGTGCCAGGGTGCCATAGAGGTCCTACAGGATTCATCGCTCTACAACTGTCGCTGTAAGAGAGGCATGAAGAAAGAACTACAGTGTCTGCAGAACTACTGGAGTATACACCAGGGCCTGACAGAAACCGGTGAGTTACCTGGGCTACGCACAAGGAGGGAGGGGGTTGCCTGGAGTGCATCTGCTGGCTCCGAACTCAATGCTCCCTTTGTGTTTGTGTGCATTGTGTGTGTGTTCACGGTGGCTCCACACACACACACACACACACACACACACACACACACACACACACACACACACACACACACACACACACACACACACACACACACACACACACACACACACACAACACAAACTACCTCTCTTTCTGGGCACGGGTAGCTGGCCTAGTTTAGTGGTTGCGGCAGTAGGCCTCATTAAGGAGTTTCTCTCTTTGTTCTCCCTTCCTCTCTGGACGTTTGCTGCCAACACAAACCCACAAACACATGAACACACATATGACAATGCACAAACACACACACACACACACACACACACACACACACACACACACACACACACACACACACACACACACACACACACACACACACACACACACACACACACAAACACACACAAACACAAACCCACAACACATGAACACACATATGACAATGCACAAACACACACACACACACACACACACACACACACACACACACACACACACACACACACACACACACACACACACACACACACACACACACACACACACACACACACACACACACACACACACACACACACACAAGGGGGCACACACACTCTCCCCCTCAGCATGACTGGTGGCACACAGAGCTCAAGGGCACAGACAGAGAGAAAGCGAGCTAGAGAGGGAGCCTCTAGGTGAATGTTATCAGATATAATACATTTGTCACTGTGGCTTCCTGTTTTGCCCATAAAGAAAAATTAAAATTCTGTGTTTATATAAGCATCCCAGCTTTGTGTGTGTGTTTATGGGGGTCTGTATTATACTCTAGTATTTTCAGAAATATACTGGCTCACTAAACAAATAGAGGGAGGAGAGGAGAGGAATGGAGAAGACAATGAGGTGAAGAGAGGTGAAGAGGAGAGGAATGGTGAAGAGAGGTGAAGGGAGGTGAAGAGGAGAGGAATGGAGAAGACAATGAGATGAAGAGAGGTGAAGAGAGGTGAAGAGGAGAGGAATGGAGAAGACAATGAGGTGAAGAGAGGTGAACGGGGGTGAAGAGGAGAGGAATGGAGAAGACAATGAGGTGAAGAGAGGTGAAGAGAGGTGAAGAGGAGAGGAATGGAGAAGACAATGAGGTGAAGAGAGGTGAAGAGGAGAGAAGAGGAGAGGAATGGAGAAGACAATGAGGTGAAGAGAGGTGAAGAGGAGAGGAATGGAGAAGACAATGAGGTGAAGAGAGGTGAAGAGAGGTGAAAAGGAGAGGAATGGAGAAGACAACGAGGTGAAGAGAGGTGAAGAGAGGTGAAGAGGAGAGGAATGGAGAAGACAATGAGGTGAAGAGAGGTGAAGAGGAGAGGAATGGTGAAGAGAGGTGAAGGGAGGTGAAGAGCAGAGGAATGGAGAAGACAATGAGGTGAAGAGAGGTGAAGAGGAGAGGAATGGAGAAGACAAGGTGAAGAGAGGTGAAGAGAGGTGAAGAGGAGAGGAATGGTGAAGAGAGGTGAAGGGAGGTGAAGAGGAGAGGAATGGAGAAGACAATGAGTTGAAGAGAGGTGAAGAGAGGTGAAGAGGAGAGGAATGGAGAAGACAATGAGGTGAAGAGAGGTGAAGAGAGGTGAAGAGGAAAGGAATGGAGAAGACAATGAGGTGAAGAGAGGTGAAGAGGAGAGGAATGGTGAAGAGAGGTGAAGGGAGGTGAAGAGGAGAGGAATGGAGGAGACAATGAGGTGAAGAGAGGTGAAGAGGAGAGGAATGGAGAAGACAATGGTGAAGAGAGGTGAAGGGAGGTGAAGAGGGTGAGGAATGAGGAGAGGAATGAAGTGAAGAGAGGAATGAAGACAATGAGGTGAAGAGTGAAGAGGAGAGGAATGGAATGAAGACAATGAGGTGAAGAGAGGTGAAGAGGGTGGTGAAGAGAGAGGGAGGTGAAGAGGAGAAATGACAATGAGGTGAAGAGAGGTGAAGAGAGATGGAAAGACAAGGTGAAGAGGAAGAGAGGTGGAGAAGACAATGAATGGTGAAGAGAGGTGAAGAGAGGTGAAGTGAAGGTGAAGGGAGAGGAATGGAGAAGACAATGAGGTGAAGAGAGGTGAAGAGGAGAGGAATGGAGAAGACAATGAGGTGAAGAAGAGAGGTGAAGAGAGGAATGGAAGACAATGAGGTGAAGAGAGGTGGAGAGGAATGGAGAAGACAATGAGGTGAAGAGAGGTGAAGAGAGGTGAAGAGGAGAGGAATGGAGAAGACAATGAGGTGAAGAGAGGTGAAGAGAGGTGAAGAGAGGTGAAGAGGAATGGAGAAGACAATGAGGTGAAGAGAGGTGAAGAGAGGTGAAGAGAGGAATGGAGACAATGAGGTGAAGAGGTGAAGAGAGGTGAAGAGGAGAGGAATGGAATGAGGTGAAGAGAAAGAGAGGTGAGGTGAAGACAATGAGGTGAAGAGGAGAGGAATGGAGAAGACAATGAGGTGAAGAGAGGTGAAGAGGAGAGGAATGGAGAAGACAATGAGGTGAAGAGAGGTGAAGAGAGGTGAAGAGGAGAGGAATGGAAAGGAATGCGTGACAACAAACAACAAATATATAAAGATAACTCTATTCCATTACTCAACCATATGAAAACAGATCTAATTACATTGAATAATCTTCCCATAAATTGTACAGGTAGAATGAACCTCTTTACAATGGCATGGCTGATAAAGTATTTGTGTTTACTTTCAGTAAGTAATACCAATTACCCCACAGAAGTATACCTGGTCATAAGACTTTATATGGGCAAATAAAACGAATAGAATGAAAAGGAAAGTTTGACATCTTCCTAAGTCAGAGGGTGGTTTTAACCTTCCAGACTTGGAATTATATCAACTCTCTTCCCAGGGCTTTTACTTGTGACATAACGTTAAATGCACCAATGAGGAACAATGCTTACATCTTCAAGATGTGCGCGCTCATCCCCAGAATCGTTTCACGTGTCTATTTTCAAAGGATAAGGTTAAGAACATGTACAACGTCACACTATAACAGTATGTGGAAGGAAATGAAACATATTCTACAAGAACCAATATCACTTCCTAAAAACACAACCTAATGGAACTATCGTTGGATAGCTTTTCAGAATTCACCGATTGTCACGCCCTGGCCATAGAGAGGTTTTTATTCTCTATTTTGGTTTGGCCAGGGTGTGACTAGGGTTGGCATTCTAGTTTCTTTATTTCTATGTTGGTGTGGTTCCCAATGAGAGGCAGCTGTCTATCGTTGTCTCTGATTGGGGATCATATAAAAGTGTTTTCTGTTTTCAGTGTCTGCACCTGACAGGACTGTTTCGGTTTTCCCTCTTTGTTATTTTGTTCGAGTGTTTTGAGTATTACATTTATCATGAACACTTACCACACTGCGTTTTGGTCCACTCCTTCATATAACGATCGTTACAGAACTACCCACCAAAAAAGGTACAAGCAGCGTGTTCAAGAGGAACTGGGCCCGGGAGAAAAGAGAGTGGAGGACATCCTGGACCTGGGAGGAGGTTATGGCAGGGGACAATACACTGCCATGGAAACAGGTGGAAACAGCGAAAGAGGAACGGTGACAATACGAGGGGACACGGCTAGCACGGAAACCCGAGAGGCAGCTCCAAAAATATTTGGGGAGGGGGCACATGAGGAGAGTGGCAGAGTCCAGGGTTCAGTCCTGAGCCAACTCCTCGTGCTTACCGTGGGGAGCGTGTGACTGGTCAGGTACCGTGTTATGCAATGATGCACAAGGTGTCTCCAGTGCGCATTCACAGCGCAGTGCGTCCTGTGCCAGCTCCCCGCACTCCCCCTGAGGTGCGTGTCATCAGCCCGGTGCCACCTGTACCGGTCCCACGCATCAGGCCTCCAGTGCACCTCCACAGTCCAGTACGTCCTGTGCCTCTTCCCCACACTGCCCTGAGGTGTGTGTCATCAGCCCAGTGCCACCTGTACCGGTCCCACGCATAAGGCCTGCAGTGCACCTCCACAGGCCAGAGCTTCCGGCGACAGTTCCCATTCCAGAGCTTCCGGCGACAGTTCCCATTCCAGAGCTTCCGGCGACAGTTCCCATTCCAGAGCTTCCGGCGACAGTTCCCAGTCTTTCTGGCGACGCTTCACAGTTCCCATTCCAGAGCTTCCGGTGACAGTTCCCATTCCAGAGCTTCCGGCGACAGTTCCCAGTCTTTCCGGCGACGCTTCACAGTTCCCAGTCCTTCCGGCGATGCTTCACAGTCCGGAACCTCAAACGACGGGCCACAGTCCGGAATCTCCAACGACGGGCCACAGTCCGGAATCTCCAACGACGGGCCACAGTCCGGAAACTCCAACGACGGGCCACAGTCCGGAATCTCCAACGACGGGCCACAGTCCGGAATCTCCAACGACGGGCCACAGTCCGGAATCTCCAACGACAGGCCACAGTCCGGAATCTCCAACGACGGGCCACAGTCCGGAATCTCCAACGACGGGCCGCAGTCAGGAAACTCCAACAACGGTCCCCAGTCCGGAACCTCCAGCGACAGTCCCCAGTCCGGAACCTCCAGCGACGGGCCACAGTCCGGAACCTCCAGCGACGGTCCCTAGTCCGGAACCTCCAGCGACGGTCCCTAGTCCGGAACCTCCAGCGAAGGTCCTCAGTCTGGAGCCTCCAGCGACGATCGTTACACCGATAAATTGTTCCACATGGAAAACTAAAGGCATAGAAACCAGAAATGACTTGGTAACAGGAAATTAATTTATTTTCATAATAGAATTAAAAAGTAATTTTGGACTGAACAATGTACATAGGTTCAAATACAGTGCATTCAGAAAATGTTCAGACCCCTTGACTTTTTCCACATTTTGTTACAGCCTTATTCTAAAATTGATTGAATAAAATGTTTTCCTCATCAATCTACACACAATACCCCATAATGACAAAGCAAAAACATATATTTTTTAAATTGTTGCAAATTTATTAAAAATAAAAAACAAAAATATCTTGAGCTCAGGTGCATCCTGTTCCCTTTGATCATCCTTCAGATGATTCTACAACTTCATTGGAGTCCACCTGTGATAATTCAATTGATTGGACATGATTTGGAAAGGTACACACCTGTCTACATAAGGTCCCACGGTTGACAGTGCATGTCAGAGCAAAAAGTATTGATCTGTGGAAGGGTACCAAAACATTTCTGCAGCATTGAAGGCGAAAGCAAACAATGCTATTATCTGAGGATAGCACCTCTGTAAACAAAGAGAGAAACCATATTTCAACCCTGCAGGCGCGACACAAAACGCAGAAATAAAAATATAATTCATGCCTTACCTTTGATGACCTTCTTTTGTTGGCACTCCAATATGTCCCATAAACATCATGAATGGTCCTTTTTTTTGATTAATTTCCGTCGATATATATCCAAAATAGCCGAGGTGAGTAAGACATTTAAACGTGTTAACCCTCGCAAGGCTGCAGGCCCAGACGGCATCCCCAGCCGCGCCCTCAGAGCATGCGCAGACCAGCTGGCCGGTGTGTTTACGGACATATTCAATCAATCCCTATACCAGTCTGCTGTTCCCACATGCTTCAAGAGGGCCACCATTGTTCCTGTTCCCAAGAAAGCTAAGGTAACTGAGCTAAACGACTACCGCCCCGTAGCACTCACTTCCGTCATCATGAAGTGCTTTGAGAGACTAGTCAAGGACCATATCACCTCCACCCTACCTGACACCCTAGACCCACTCCAATTTGCTTACCGCCCAAATAGGTCCACAGACGATGCAATCTCAACCACACTGCACACTGCCCTAACCCACCTGGACAAGAGGAATACCTATGTGAGAATGCTGTTCATCGACTACAGCTCGGCATTCAACACCATAGTACCCTCCAAGCTCGTCATCAAGCTCGAGACCCTGGGTCTCGACCCGCCCTGTGCAACTGGGTACTGGACTTCCTGACGGGCCGCCCCAGGTGGTGAGGGTAGGCAACAACATCTCCTCCCCGCTGATCCTCAACACGGGGCCCCACAAGGGTGCGTTCTGAGCCCTCTCCTGTACTCCCTGTTCACCCACGACTGCGTGGCCACGCACGCCTCCAACTCAATCATCAAGTTTGCGGACGACACAACAGTGGTAGGCTTGATTACCAACAACGATGAGACGGCCTACAGGGAGGAGGTGAGGGCCCTCGGAGTGTGGTGTCAGGAAAATAACCTCACACTCAACGTCAACAAAACTAAGGAGATGATTGTGGACTTCAGGAAACAGCAGAGGGAACACCCCTATCCACATCGATGGAACAGTAGTGGAGAGGGTAGCTAGTTTTAAGTTCCTCGGCATACACATCACAGACAAACTGAATTGGTCCACTCACACTGACAGCGTCGTGAAGAAGGCGCAGCAGCGCCTATTCAACCTCAGGAGGCTGAAGAAATTCGGCTTGTCACCAAAAGCACTCACAAACTTCTACAGATGCACAATCGAGAGCATCCTGGCGGGCTGTATCACCGCCTGGTACGGCAACTGCTCCGCCCTCAACCGTAAGGCTCTCCAGAGGGTAGTGAGGACTGCACAACGCATCACCGGGGCAAACTACCTGCCCTCCAGGACACCTACACCACCCGTTGTTACAGGAAGGCCATAAAGATCATCAAGGACATCAACCACCCGAACCACTGCCTGTTCACCCCGCTATCATCCAGAAGGCGAGGTCAGTACAGGTGCATCAAAGCTGGGACCGAGAGACTGAAAAACAGCTTCTATCTCAAGGCCATCAGACTGTTAAACAGCCACCACTAACAGTGAGTGGCTGCTGCCAACACACTGTCATTGACACTGACCCAACTCCAGCCATTTTAATAATGGGAATTGATGGGAATTATGTAAATATATCACTAGCCACTTTAAACAATGCTACCTTATATAATGTTACTTACCCTACATTATTCATCTCATATGCATATGTATATACTGTACTCTACATCATCGACTGCATCCTTATGTAACACATGTATCACTAGCCACTTTAACTATGCCACTTTGTTTACTTTGTCTACACACTCATCTCATATGTATATACTGTACTCGATACCATCTACTGTATGCTGCTCTGTACCATCACTCATTCATATATCCTTATGTACATATTCCTTATCCCCTTACACTGTGTATAAGACAGTAGTTTTGGAATTGTTAGTTAGATTACTTGTTGGTTATCACTGCATTGTCGGAACTAGAAGCACAAGCATTTCGCTACACTCGCATTTAACATCTGCTAACCATGTGTATGTGACAAATAAAATTTGATTTGATTTGATTTGAAAATGTCAATTTATTTGGCGCGTTGATCCAGAAAAGCACCGGTTCCAACTTGCTCAACGTGACGACAAAATATCTCAAAAGTTACCTGTAAACTTTGCCAAAACATTTCAAACTACTTTTGTAATACAACTTCAGGTATTTTTTTCTGTAAATAATCGATAAAATTGATCTGTGTTCAGTACAGGAAGAAAACAAACTGAAGCTAGCTTTCTGGTCACGCACCGCTATCTAACAGTACACTTCAAGTGACCCTCGTTCAAGATGGCCGTACTTCTTCATTACACAAAGGAAAAACCTCAACCAATTTCTAAAGACTGTTGACATCCAGTGGAAGCGATAGGAACTGCAAGAAGGTCCCTTAGAAATCTGGATTCCCAATGAAAACCCATTGAAAAGAGAGTGACCTCGAAAAAAAGAAATCTGAATGGTTTGTCCTCGGGGTTTCGCCTGCTAAATAAGTTCTGTTATACTCACAGACATGATTCAAACAGTTTTAGAAACTTGTGTGTTTGGAAAGTATTTTCTATCCAAATCTATGCATATCTTATCTTCTGGGGATGAGTAGCAGGCAGGTCTCTAACATCCACCAGCTCCGTAATGTCGTCATGGAGGAGTGTAGGAGGACTCCAGTGGCAAGTTGTGAAGCTCTGGTGAACTCCATGCCCAAGAGGGTTAAGGCAGTCCTGGAAAATGATGGTGGCCACACAATATTGACACTTTGGGCCCAATTTGGACATTTTCACTTAGGGGTGTACTCACTTTTGTTGCCAGTTGTTTAGACATTAATGGCTGTGTGTTGAGTTATTTTGAGGGGACAGCAAATTTACACTGTTATACAAGCTGTACACTCACTACTTTACGTTGTAGCAAAGTGTAATTTCTTCAGTGTTGTCACATGAAAATATATACTCAAATATTTACAAAAATGTGAGGGGTGTACTCACTTTTGTGATATACTGTATATATATTTGTTTTAAGCCTATCGCAAACCTTAACCATTTGGAGTTAATGTCCAACCTTAACCTTGGAACGATACAGAGAAGTAATCAAGCACTTCTAAATTTGAAGTTTGAGAGACATGGATGAATGTCTAATTCTGACCTGAGACTGTGAGAGCTAGTTGGGTTTGCTCACAGAAAACCGTAAGTGATAGTGTCATACCAGTTTATCTAATTTCTTGTTTTGCCATTACATATTATATATGACCATGGCCAGTGACGGTTTCTTGTGAGTGACTCACGCATGGCCTTGTGTCATTTGAGAACATTTGACGAAATCAATCAGTGGTTCTCAATTCTCTCCTAAGGGACCCCAGCTGTTCCAGAGGTAGCTCACTTGATTGAGCTAAAACAGGAAAACATAATGGTTCTAAATAGTACCAGATAGAGGTTCTTTGGGTTGTAACCATAGTGGAACCCTTTTGGTGCTATATAGAACCTTTTTTAAATGGTTCTTCATATCAGCAAGAAAAAGGGTTCTGCTATGGTTTACAACCCAAAGAACCTCTATCTGGTACTATTTAAAACCATTATGTTTTTGTGTGTACTACAGCGTTTCCCAAACTCGGTCCTCAGGACCCCAAGGGGTGCATGTTTCGCCCAGACACTACACAGCTGATTCAAATGATCAAAGCTCGATGATTAGTTGATTATTTGAAATCAGCAGCGTAGTGCTAGGGCAAAAAAAACTAAATGTGACCCCCTTCGGGGTCACGAGGACCGAGTTTGGAAAACCCTGGTGTAGGAGATAGGAAGGCAGAAGAGAGAAACGAGGAGAGTGGAGGAGAAGATTCATAAAGCTCTGATATATCTGTTGGTCCTTTTTGTATCCTTGTCGACAGCTGGAGGAAAACAAAATCAGCATTCTGTACATCAAATAACAACAGAACAGATGTGTTTATATACCAGGCATATGTTCACACAAATGTTAACTACGGTTTCTAATGGCCTGAGTAAACTGTAGCTAATCAGGTGAGTCATCCTAGCTTGTTATGAATAAGTTGTTGTTTAAGACTCCCTGGGTTGCAATTGTGTCACACCCATTATTTGCTGCTAGTGTTTGACATAATGGAAGCACACAACGTTTCATTCTAAAATGATCAGCAGCCAAAACTGGTCTTAGAAGATGATAGGCTCTGGTTCTGCTGGCATGCATCGAAATGCGTGGCCTTTTTTTGTGTCTTCCTTTTTGCAAATGACTATGAATTAACATCATTTTTTCTCCCCTAAAACGTGTTAATACCATACCTCATATTAAGGGAAATTCACTGTGTGACAATAACTAGCAGGTCTATTAGGGTCCAGCAGCTAGAACTGAAATGTCTACAAATCAACTGTGGGAACATGGCGTCTGTCAACACCAGACAACATAAAGAGCTGGCTGCATGTATACATATCTAAGAGATTGTACACTAGATTGTTTGTGAGGAGATTACCGCTGCTCTTGTCCTACAATTAAAACCAGTCAAATGAATCATTGGCGGTGCTCACTGCTAAAGTGGATACCTATTCAACTGAAGTGCAAAGACTGGAGAAGAGCGCCAACGGGACAGAGGTGCGACTCCTTCACCCGGAAACAGCATGAGCTAAGTAAGGAAGGGATGATCGAACGGAAACGGAATCACTCGAACATCATTCCCCGTAAATTCAACGTGTGAATCACGGGGTTTGAAACTCACGAGGAAGCCGGCGAACCCACTTCCTTCATGAGCAATCTTTTCTACGAACAGTTCGGGCAGGGTCCAATGCCGCTAATGCAGGGAAGGGGGATCAGCGTCGACCCAGATTTCAGTGCCGAACTGCTGAAACAGAGAGACCTACAACGAGGTGAGATCCCAGCTACACAAGCTAAACCCTGAGATGCTGTTTTGTCCACTGGTAAAATGAATCTTGACACTCCAGAACACAACACACACATTTTCCAATGTCAATGAAGCGCATCAAACCCAACACACAAGGGGACAAGCCGACAGATGGAACCACATAACTAGCTCATTATTGAGCTATGCAAATCCATGCACAATCACGCAGTCTGGCCTATGGCTATGATGTCGCCCTCAGCCTAACACAATGATGAGGACACCCCCTAATGTTTGGGTACAAGGAGTAATATTAGTATTATTGCTGAGTATTGGACTTGTTCTAATTATATTTCCTATGGTCCTGGACATTTACATAGTGATGACACCATGTCAATTACTGAACAATTGACAATATCTGGGTTTGTCATAGGTACTGGGACTGCTTTCTTGTGTGGCTACAGCACATTGAATCGATTTGGGCTAAATATGACAATAAGTCGATAGCTATCCCGACAATTTTTGGTTTAATTTTGCATTTATTTTTTATTACTGGCGAGGAGAGATGGTCATTCCATTGTGGGCTACTTACTGTAAGTGATAATGCCAGAGAAGCCGATGTTTGGAAGATATATTGGCACGGGTATTGTTAGGCCCAAGACGATGTCGGGCAAACACCGGTTTCGAGGGAATTATAACTTTTATAGAAGAGGTTACCAACATATTTAAATAATGATTGACATATTTTCATTTAAAACATTATTTTGATTAATTTATTCATACTATCGAATCATTCCACGAAATATAGTCCCACCACAAATTTAAGGTTGCTACCCAAGCCGGCTGGTCGGTCGTTCGTTCTATTGGTTCGGTTACAACCCAGAAGTTCAGTCTTTTTGTCCTGTATCTATGGATGCGACCCAGTCATTCATTCTAAATGTTCCATTGCCATACTGGCTGACAAAGTTCTTATCCCTTGCTTGCTAGCTAGCCACGGCTAACTTGCAGTCTTGTCAAAAAGCGCAGCCAGAATAACAGCAAAGTAGCTGCATTTGTCTAAGCTGTTTTCTAGTGACATTTATTTGGACATCCATAACAATGAGCTGATGTGCTCACTCGTCAGTTCACTATTGTTAGCCAACAATCACATCAAACTAAAGCTGGAAAGACTGCATACTAGCTGCACTTCATTTCATTGACCTTTTTTCAATTGACAATTCTTTGTGTACTGTATATCCAAGAAAATGATGCCGGCTGATTCATGATTTAGACTGGCTGAGAAACGCTGCCTGTCAGTCTCATCCCGACTCCGAACACATTCATTACTTATGGGACAGCTGGAGATCCAATTTGAATATAGAAAAAATGTTGCAAATGTCAGAGAGACAGACAGCAAGGTTTATCTTCCCGTATGCTGCTGTGGTGCCAAACTGCTGCAGAACTTTACTTGGTAGTTTATGCTGGTAACAAGTATCACCAGGCAGCTTCAGTCCATACCGCACCAGGAGTATGGAGTAGAGAGTGTGCAGTGACATTATGTTTCTTAACTTTGACTTGACCACACTCATTTGGCTGAACAGCCGTTCAACCTCCGCATTTGAGTGTGGCAAAGAGAGGGTAGCGAGTGCAGCTTTGCACAGTTCTTCAAATGGATTTGACCCGGAAAAGTCATTGTATTTATTTACTTCACTCCAAAACTCGACTGTATTTTCAGTTGACTCCCACCTAAACAGATGGATGTTTCATCAATTGTTTGTGGCTGGTACCCCAGTAGCTCAGCTACATTAATAATTTCAGTGGTGCCCTTATTGTGCTTTAGTGTTTCCTTAACACTGAACAAGGCCATGTTTCGCAGCGATTCTAGGTTGTCTGGGGGCCTTGCTTGCAGCTCCTTGCTTAAAGCAACAATGTAGTTAATACACTGTCTCCAAATGACCTTTTTGTCCTCTGGCGTAAGACTGAGTTGGTACACTGTGCTCTGGAAAAGGTACCCAAGGTGTGGCGATGGACTGAGATGTCCATCAATGGCATCTTTCAGGACATCAATTTTTGCCATAGGGTTGACTACCCTGCTGCAAATCGATGTTAAGAGGTGTACCAGATTGTACAAAAGCTTGACAGGATCTGTTTGATCTCCCTCAAATGACTTCACTGCAACTTGTACGTCGGACAGGATTGATTTCAAGAACATCAGGTTGACATAGTTGGTCTTATCCATGTACGTGGCGTGGAGCACATCCACCATGTTAGCAATGCTCACTGGCCTTGGTCAACTCAAAGTGGAGTTTCAGTTCTTCCCACTAGCTCAATATACGAGTTACCACAGGCTTAATCGATAGCCAACATGTGGCACAAACTTTGGTGATCTGTTTTGTGCCATTTTGCGCCGTTTTGTGGAAATCGAAAACCAGTTGTAGGTTTCCCTGATTACTCAACACTCCTAGGGATGGTTTCTTTGGATGCTGCACTGACAGCCAATTGTAAAGAATGGCACACACAGTCGATGAGTACCAAATTGGTCAATGCACATTCTTCCTTTAAAATCCTGTGCACCCCATTGTGCACGGCAGTCATCACGGACGCAATATCAATAAACTGAAGATTATTTTTTTAAAGGTTACACTTAAGGTTAAAGTTACACAACTATAACTAACTAAATAGCCGTTGCTATTGATCTGGCATCGCCCCCCTCCAATTCAACTTACCCGAGAAATGTGGACACAACGGTTCTTCTTTTAGCACTGAAATACCGAGTCGCCACACCCAGGTCTTTTGAGACACTGACATCAGTGGACTGAGACTGAACTTCTTATCCCCCACATCTGACGTTACCCTTTTGAGAAAATAAGGAGCCAGTACTCCCCTAACCATTTCTGTGCACTTGGTGCGGTGCATTTGGAAGTTGTTGCTGCCACAGAATCTGAAAAGGCAGCTTTGCAAGCCATGCCTAAATGGTCGCATGCTAGCAGCGAACAATGCTTCCACAATGGCCATTAGAGCTCCTGCGCTTTTGCAGTTATCCACTTTCTTAACCCACTGTGGCAATGTAGACTGCGTTGCGGGGTTGTATGGTTTTGATTTATTTATATGCTTTGCTGTAGCACAATGTTTTTTGATGTCATACATTTTGCAAGCAGATTTGATTTGCAGTACGCACCGTATGCCCGACAATCATCCCCCAATTACTGGCTTCAGCCACCCTTTAAATTCAGGTACGGACTCCCACTCTTTTCTGTACTTCTGGCTGTACAATTTTGATTTGAGACATGTTGATTGATGTTGTAAGTTCTGTTCAAGATCAAACATTTGTGACCAACTTTCAATGGGTTCGTCTCGTTGAACACATATTACTGATGCTGCAGTCAGCCAACAATGGCTTGCAATTGGCTGAAATTGCTGCTGGCCTGCTGCTGCTTGTGCACGAGCTGAGCGCCTGCTGCTGACGTCACTCACAATGTGTGTGACAGAGAAAATTGTTGTTGTCCGAGAAAATTGTCAGAGAAAATTGTTGTCATTTAGAGGGAAAATGCGTGCATTTTAGCGTTTGAGTCCATTTTCAAAGGTTGCTAAAAGTTCAAAATACAATTTTAAAAGTAGCTAGTCTGAAAAGTTGCCAGGGTAGTCTGAAATGTTGCTTAATCTAGCAACAAAGTTGCCAAATTGGCATCACTGCATGTAGTGTAGTTAGCTTGCTCAAGTTGACACAAGCCATTTCCGTCTGTTCTAAATTTCTCATAAATATCTTGCTGTGCAACCGAGCAAACAAATCACCCAGGTAATAATTTTTGTGATGATGGCTTTTAGGTAGGCTACAATGCAGCCTCTGAGTGCCACAGAGAATAAACTGATTGCAGATTCGTGACCGTTTTTTACCATTACTACAGAGAAAATGTCTTATGCCCAGCATTTCAAAAGATATTGTCAATATTATTAGTGGTATAGATAGAAATTATTAAATTAAATTAGAATGCCAAGAGTGTGCAAAGCTGCCATCAAGTTCAAAGGGTGAGTACTTTGAAGAATCTCAAATATAAAATATATTTAGATTTGTTTAACACTTGTTTGCTTACTACATGATACTACATGTGTTATTTCATACTTTTGACATCTTCACTAGTATTCTACATTGTAGAAAATAGTAAAAATGAAGAAAAACCCTTGAATGAGTAGGTGTGTCCAAACATTTCACTGGTACTGTATGTCTTAAGACCAAAACAATGCTGCTTCAGAGATTCCATACGTTACGCAACAACCCTGTAATTATAGTGCAAGGGGAGGGGAACCGAGGAGGGAGGGCTGAGGCCTAGGGAGGAGGGTGCCTGGGGAAGGGGGGACGGGGAAGGGGAGGTGGGGGAATAGTTTATAGTCTTCTCGGTGGGAAGCAGCCAATGGTTGTGTTTGCCTGTGGGCCCTGCTTATATTTTACACCCATGGGCTTATCAGCACTAAAGATAACAATTACATTGTAGATAAACAATGGCAACACGAGCTATTCTCAAATGGAACTTGATATTCTATCAAGAAACCATATTGATATAGCAATGCTCCAAGAAACCCTCCTGCTCCAAAAGGACACATAGAATAGAGAACCATTTGCACAAACTGGCTGCTTTCTTCATTAGACCCAAACAAAACTAAGGGTGTAATCATAAGGATACATAAGAAACTTAAAATCAACATCCTTGTTAAAAAGGTGTAGACCAAGAAGGCAGAATCACTTTCCTGAAATGTATACATAAAGAAAAATAAATGACATCAAAATATGTCTATGCTCCAAATTCATATGAGCTTTTTATTATCTGAACAGCATATTGTTAGAATTAACTGAATTCCATCTGGTTATTGGGACAGACATGAATGCCATGCTGGACATGCGGGACAAATCCACTAAGACCAACTACAATCCACAGGCAACCAATGGTCTCCAACACATACTCTCTGATTACTTCCGAGCTCTTAACCCTAAAGCAAAAGACTACTCTTTCTATTCAAACAGGCAAAAAAACATGATCCCGAATCCTTTTCATACTATCCACTCCTCTATTTTCTTTAATCAAACATTTTTAATTTGACATGAGCCTATCTGATCATCATGCCTACTACTACCAGCTACACTTCACAATATCCTAAAAGAGCCACAAGATGGCACTTTAATGATTCCTTACTGCAATATCCTACTTTCTGTGAACAATTTGAAAAACAGAATCAAATTAATTCAGTTGATGATCCTTGGATTTTGTGCGACTCTATTAAAGGTTTTATTAAAAACAATACAACTGCATTTGCATCTGGGCTGAATAAATCACAATAAAGAAGATATTGGAATTGTAAAAGTTGGTAACGACATTGGAACGTTCTCATTAAACACTCTTTTTTAGATCAGGTAGCAACTACTCGCTCCAAAGTCAAGACAGAACATTATAATGGTGCTGGAGGAGATGGCTGCCATTTTAACGTCTCCTAATCAATTGTGCCATTGTGTGTTTTTTCGCATTATTTGTAACTTATTTTGTACATAATGTTTCTGCCACCATCTCTTATGACCAAAAAGGTATCAGGACAGCGATTATTCACCTTGTACTGGACAAAGATTTTTTCCTTAACAAGTCGGGCGCAAAGGATTTTCTTCAGACACCCGACAACACCCAAATCCCTTCCTTTAAAAGTTTTGAGCTAATGCCACAACCGTTTGTGGTAGATGGTGGCAGATTATGGTAAATTGCAG
This sequence comes from Oncorhynchus keta, assembly GCF_023373465.1. Taxonomy (NCBI): domain Eukaryota; kingdom Metazoa; phylum Chordata; class Actinopteri; order Salmoniformes; family Salmonidae; genus Oncorhynchus; species Oncorhynchus keta. The sequence goes on along the minus strand of NC_068426.1, from coordinate 35,561,783 downwards.
CATTCAAGCAACAATGGCTGACACTTAAATAACGTGCCATAGAATTCTGCGGCACCTAGCAAGCTGTGCTGCAGTACACCACGACGTTTAAAGGAAGAACCACAGTACCAACGGGACATTAAAAACTGTAATATCTTGTGTTTCACCGAGTCATGGCTGAACGACGACATGAATAACATACAGCTGGCGGGGTTTACTCTGCATCGGCAAGATAGAACAACCGCCTCTGTTAAGACAAGGGGTGGTTATCTGTGTATATTTGTAAACAACAGCTGGTGCATGAAATCTAATAGTAAGGAAGTCTCAAGGTTTTGCTGGCCTGATCTCAAGATAAGCTGTAGATATTTACCAAGAGAGTTTTCATCTATATGTTTCGTAGCTGTCTATTTACCACCACAAACTGATGCTCAATGAGTTGTATAAGGCCATAAGCAAACAGGAAAATGCTCATCTAGAGGCGGCGCTCCTAGTGGCTGGGGACTTTAATGCAGTGAAAATTATACCTAATTTCAACCAACATGTTAAAATGTGCAACCAGAGGGGGAAAAAACTCTAGATCACCTTTACTCCACACCCAGAGACGTGTACAAAGCTCGCCCTCCATTTGGCAAATCTGACCATAATTCGATCTTCTGGATTCCTGCTTACAAACAGAAATTAAAGCAGGAAGCACCAGTGAATCAGTCAATAAAGAAGTGGTCAGGTGATGCTACAGGACTGTTTTTCTAGCACAGACTGGAATATGTTCCGGGATTCTTCTGATGGCATTGAGGAGTAAAGCACATCCGTCACTGGCTTCACGAATAAGTGCATCAACTACGTTGTCCCCACAGTGACTGTACGAACATACCCAAACCAGAAGCCATGGATTACAGGCAACATCCGCACTGAAATAAAGGGTAGAGCTGCGGTTTTCAAGGAGCGGAACTCTAACCTGGATGCTTGTAAGAAGTCCCGCTGTGCCCTCTGACGAACCATCAAACAGGCAAAGTGTCAATACAGGACTTAGATTGAATCGTACTGCACCAGTCCGACACTCATCGGATGAGGCAGGGCTTGCGAACTATTACAGACTACAAAGGGAAGCACAGCCATGAGCTTCCCAGTGACATGCGCCTACCAGACGAGTTAAATTACTTCTCTGCTCACTTCGAGGCAAGCAACACTGAAGCATGCATGTGAGCATCAGCTATTCCGGATGACTGTGTGATCAAGCTCTCCGTAGCCGATGTGATAAGACCTTTAAACAGGTCAACATTCACAAGGCCGCAGGGCCAGACGGATTACCAGGACGTGTACTCCGAGCATGCGTTGACCAACTGGCAAGTGTCTTCAGTGACATTTTCAAACTGTGTCTGCAATACCAAAATGTTTCAAGCAGACCACCGTGGTCCCTGTGCCCAAGAACACTAAGGTAAATGACTACCGACCCTAAATGACTACCGACCCGTAGCACTAACATCTATAGCTATGAAGTTCTTTGAAAGGCTGGTCATGACTCACAGCAACACCATTATCCCAGAAACCCTAGATCCACTCCAATTTGCATACCGCCCCAACAGATCCCAACAGATCCACAGATTAGTCTATCTCTATTACACTCCACACTGCTCCACACTGTCCCCTCCTGTACTCCCTGTTCATTCATGACTGCATGGCCATGTACGACTCCAACACCATCATTAAGTTTGGCGACGACACAACAGTGTTAGGCCTGATCACCAACAACGATGAGACAGCCTATAGGGAGGAGGTCAAAGACCTGGCTGTGTGGTGCAAGGATAACAACCTCTCCCTGAACATGATCAAGACAAAGGAGATAATTGTGGACTACAGGAAAAGGAGGACCGAACATGCCCCCATTCTCCTCGAAGGAGCTGTAGTGGAGCAGGATGAGAGCTTCAAGTTCCATGGTGTCCATAATCACCAACAAACAGCATGGTCCAAACACACCAAGACAGTCGTGAAGAGAGCATCACATAGCCTTTTCCCTCTCAGGAGACTGAAAAGGTTTGGCATGGGTCCTTAGATCCTCTTAAAGTTCTACAACTGCACCATCTAGAGCATCCTGACTGGTTGCATCACTGCCTGGAATGGCAACTGCTCGGCCTCTGACCGTAAGGCACTACAGAGGGTAGTGCGTACGGCCCAGTACATCACTGGGGCTAAGTTTCCTGCCATCCAGGACCTCTATTCCAGGTGGTGTCAGAGGAAGGCCCTAAAAATTGCCATCCTAGTCATAGACTGTTTTCTCTGCTACCACACAGCAAGTGATACCGGAGCACCAAGTCTAGGTTCAAAAGTTTTCTATCCTCAAGCCATTAGATTCCTGAACAGCTAATCAAATGCCTACCTACACTATTTGCATTTTTTCTTAACACTTTCTTTTCTTAAAACTGCATTGTTGGTTAAGGGCTTGTAAGTAAGAATTTCACTGTTGTCTTCGGGGGATGTGACAAATACAATTTGATTTGGTTTGAGAACTAAATCTATTGGTAAGACAGAGAGCAGACTTTGCAATCCATCGAGTTAAACTCAACCATTACTTCCATGTAATCAAATCTGTTGTCTACCGGCTAACAAGCTTTGCGGCAAAGACCAATTAGTGGATATTGCAACTATTGAATCTGAATCAGGTGAATCGATACGCACTTACCCAAATTGGTACATCTGAACTAAAGCGGGTTTGCTAAAAGTCGTAAATGAAATGGCAAACTGTAGATTTCCGCCTAAATAGACCCAAAAGTTACTGCTATTCATGTATAATTCTATGACTGTGACATGCAAAAACTTGGTATATATGGAATGCACACATCTGGTAGATTATGAGGGAATGATGAGAATATAGGAGTTACATAGTTCAGAATACACTGGATAAAGCACACACAAAATAACATATATATTTTTTTTTCAAAGTCATCTTTCATTGACAAGTGAATTATTGATGACTAGAGCTGGAAACACATCAGATGGCTTCCACAAAATGTGAACAATATCAGATAAAATGGGATTGATAGACCTTGCAACTAGAAAAAAATAATTATAGTACAACTCTGTACAAAAGCAATAATGGCATTCAAATGAAGAATTGTCTATATGACAGCAGTCTAAAATAGTCAATTATTTACATGTCAAATACCATGGAAAATGTATCTGTTTCTTTTTCATCAAAATGGAGGTGGCACATGATCTCTCTGAAGCAATCCGGTGACATGGTTTCTCCAAAGAAAAGTATCCCATGCATGCCTGACCAGAAGCTCCCCATATACACGCACTTTCGACCAAATTCTCCACGGACATACAGGATTGAAATGAAGGCTTCAGCTCATCAACAGATAGATCCCAGACAGTGTCTCCATTGCTCTGTGTGTGCCTAAGCCACAGTACAGTCCCTGAATTCTGTAGTATGTCCATGTCACTTAAACAATGAAAGCTGGCGAGTGCATTGCTGATGTTGTTTTTGCTTGAGAGGTAGGGCCTGCTCTTTCAGTTATGACATTTTGTGCTGATAATCGGACTGTAGAATGGTCACCGGCTTGTTCTATCTAAACGGTGCCGTCCTTTCCTCTCTCCTGTCTCACCGATTAATTTGGTGGTGGCGGTGGGCCCCTGCTCATTGTGCATCGTCCTGGCTTTTTTGGCGCTTAGGTCTCCGAGGTGTCGGTTATTCAGGCTGAGGCTCAGAATTAGTAGAAGAATCCTCAGAGATGTCATGATTCATTTCTTCCCTGCCATCTGAGTCGTTTTTCGTTCAGATCTTGTAGCAGCGCTAACACCGCATGTGCATCCATTCGTCTTGGTCTTCTTGTCATTGTAAATTACGCTCTCACTGTGTACTCCTAGTAGGCCAGAGTGGACTGATAAAACTGCTTGGATTTCGTGGACATAGAGGGCACATGTCATTTTGATATTACAATTAGAATTGATCAATACAATAGAATGGCTCGCCCTGTTCTTCATTCACAATTAGTGATTCCATAACGATGCATCGTTCCCTTCCACAAACTCATCAACTCACCCATTCTACCCCATTCTACTTTAACTCAATTTACTTCTTCTTTTGTTATGTGTGAAATTCGTTTCGGTATAGTTTAAATTGAGTTTCAAGGCAATTATCGGGGTGACTATCAACTGGGCGCGGCACATTCCACTGTCAGGAGAAGGAGGGGCAACGGGAGAAAATCATTGCTTCAAATGACGCACCCTCATAAAACTGGTTATAGCTCCAGATCGGTTTGTGATATTAAGATTCTAACAATGGCAGTGTGTTATATAGACTTATTTGGGAAAAGGCTGGGACGGAGGCAGGCATGACTTTTTATATTTGTGCAAATTAGGTCAGCTATGTCGACCTATAGAGTCTCCTGGGAAACCCCACTACCAAACCATCCAATGATGGCATTTATACAGCAAATAAATGATCTGGGCTTCCGTAAGGACTAATCTCTATAACACATAAACGACTTTCGGGAAAGCTCATTTTCTGAGCCATTTAAAAAAAAGTATGGCCACAGATCTAAGTGAATCTGAACAACCCTTTAACTGTGTCACGTTCTGACTTTAGTTATTTTGTAAATGTCTTTGTTTCAGTATGGTCAGGGCGTGAGTTGAGTGGGTTGTCTATGTTCGTTTTTCTATGTTGTGTTTTGTGTTTGGCCTGGTATGGTTCTCAATCAGAGGCAAGTGTCGTTAGTTGTCTCCGATTGAGAATCATACCATTAAGTAGCCTTTTCACACCTGTGTTTCGTGGGTGATTATTTTTCTGTTGAGTGACGGAGCTGTTTCGGTTGTGCTTTTTTTGTTTCTTCGTTTGATAGTGTTCAGTGTAAATAAATAACGTGAACAAGTACCACGCTGAGCTTTGGTCCTCACCTTCTTCCACCGACGACCGTTACAAACTGGAACATAATATGGAAAAATATGACATTGGCCTCCCCAAATCTGAACCATCAACTTATCAAAGCCTGTGTTTAACACGAAGGAAACGTTTCATGATGAAATTGGCCCCAACTGTTCACTGTGTCCCCTAAATCAGGTAGGCACATTCCTTCATATGATGTATGAGTGCCCTCCAGTTAAATGTTTCTGGGGCAAAGTTACAAAATAAATGTTGAAGTGCGTGAATGTAAATATAATGTTACTTAACGATGATAGCTCCTTGAATCTCTCAAAAAATGAGAGACGATTACTGGCAGAAACTGTGGCAAAAAAAAAAACGATTTTGGTGGAAATCATCAGATGGAAATCATCTCACTCTCTCCCAATTTACCGGTGGATAAGGTTTCTACTAGAAGTTAAAACGTTAGAATTTTCGACAGCCAGAATGAATGGTGCTAGTCAAGAAACAATTGAGGCCTGGAAAAATACACTTCTCAGCTAAAGCCGAATACATACAAATAAACTACCTACGCTGAACAAAAATACAAGCGCAAACATGCATGAGTCAATTCAAGGATATCAGTCCATTTAAATATATGAAATAAATTAGGTCCTTTTTAATGTATGGATTTCACATGACTGGGAATACAGATGTGCATCTGTGGGTCACACATACTGTATCTTTAAAAAAGGTGGGGCGTGGATCAGAAAACCAGTCAGTATCTGGTGTGATCACCATTTGCCTCATGCACAGTGGCACATCTCCTTCGAATAGAGTTGATCAGGCTGTTGATTGTGGCCCGTGGAATGTCGCCCCACTCCTCTTCAATGGCTGTGCGAAGTTGCTGGATATTGGTGGGAACTGGAACACGCTGTCGTAAACGTCGACCCAGAGCATCCGAAATGTGCTCAATGGGTGACATGTCTGGTGAGTACGCAGACCATGGAAGAACTGGGACACTTTCAGCTTCCAGGAATTGTGTACAGATCCTTGAGACATGGGGCCGTGCGTTATCATGCAGAAACATGAGGTGATGGCGGCATATGATTGGTACGTCAATGGGCTTCAGTGTCTCGTCACGGTGTCTCTGTGCATTCAAATTGCCGTCAATACAATGCAATATACCATAACCCCACCGCCACTATGGGGAACTCTGTTCACAACGTTGACATCAGCAAACTGCCCACATTGGGGAAATGGGGGGGGGGTGGAGGCTATGGTGATCACGGTGATCAATGCTTTGTATTTGTGTAGTTAAAAAAAAGTTTTCCTTCTTCTTTTTGAGTGGCACTCAACTGGTGGATGTGAACCATGAAATTATAGAAACGTGTGTATTGTGCCTGTAGCCCCTCCCCCTCTCCCCAACAAGAAAGTTATGGTCACAAATATATATATTTTTTATCAGCAGCCAGTCCCAAACAGATCGGTTAATCAGGGTTGGCTATCATTGGCTGTTAATCACAGCCCTTGTTTGTCGGTTCTTCTTGTTAAGTGCTTATTAAACTGACGGGACTGTGGCTTATCCATCACACACACACACACACACCCAGCTGAAAGGAACACAGCAGAGCAGAATTCATCAGGTATTGTTCTCTGCAACACATTGGGGAACGAAGAGTAGCCTAGTGATGCCAACAGTTAGCATCCAAGCTAATAAATCAGCTTTCACTCTGACTCCTCCATGTAGCATTCAGGCACTCCTGTATTTGGCGAGATCAAGCTAATCTCTCAGGTTTCTAGTATTGACTCAGGTATTTAGCATTCAGGCTAACACATCAACAAGGATAATTCAGACTAATGGATTACTCATTTAGCATTGACTCAGGTATTTAGCCTACAAGCTAATCACTGGGGTACGTAGCATTCGGGATAATAAATAACTAATTTGCCATTCAGACTAATGAGGGAGCTTAGTGCTGTTCCACTGAGGAATGGCACTGTTGTTCTCTGTTTACTCACTTCATTTTCTGGCATGAAACACGCACGCACACACGCACACACGCACACACGTACACACACACGTACACACGCACACACGTACACACACACACACACACACACACACCCACACACACACACACACACATGTACAGTCAAGTAAAAAGAAACAGCTTGTGTGACTCATGAGATGAATGATTAAGCGAATCCAAAGACCGAGTAGGCAGAAAAATATGGTGTTAGAACATGCATATGTATGTGTGTGTGTCGCTGGTGATTTAGAGTCTGTGTAGGGCTAGAACAAAACTGTGCACTGTGTGGTGGTGCCTTGGGAGAGATTTGAGAAACAGTGATTTAGTGCTAAGTATGCAACTGAACTAGAGCAGAAAGACCCTTGTGAAAAATAAATGAACTACATATGCAAGAGAAGAACTCACAGCTCGCTCATTAGTGTGTCCCACCCACACACACACACACACACACACACACACACACACACACACACACACACACACACACACACACACACACACACACACACACACACACACACACACACACACACACACACACACACACACACACACACAGGAACACACATGCACACACAGACAGACAGAGTAGGGTAATTAAAAGTAATTATTCTCAATTCTGCTAGGTCTGCGTGGATCAGTGTTCAGGTTGTTGAGCAGTTTATGGTTTCACTCATTACAGGATAAACCAAACAAATGTAAATCCCCCCTCTCCCTCAGTAATAATTAAAAAGGAGATGAGGAGGAGGAGTGAAAGATGAGAGGATGGCTTGAGAGAGAATGCAGCTAAAGCAGTTTCTCACTGCTCAAATTCAGCTTACTCCACAACACGCATGCAATCACACACACACACACACACACACACACACACACACACACACACACACACACACACACACACACACACACACACACACACACACACACACACACACACACACACACACACACCACCAGTGGTTCCCAATCGTCGGTACTAGGACTTGAGGAAAGACTAATGAGACCATAGGCCTACTGGTACAATGCACATGAGGGGGTACTTCTGGGCAGAGCAAAATTCAATTGGTGGTACAGTAGCTTCATGTTCTACTAGTGTACCATATGTATGGTATACACTGTCCAGCAAAATACTTACTTGTAGGTTCCTTCTTGCAACAACAATAAGAAATAAAATATATTATGAACATAAACTAACTGGCTCAGTATAATAGAATCAACATTTTAGCATAAAAAGGCACAATTTACAGTACAATATTTACAGGTGTTTTGGAGAAGGGGGGATTGGAGGCTAGTGTTTAAATTGTGCAGTATTTAGCACATAATAATAATAATAATAAGAGTCTGGTAGCAGTCGTGATGTGTGTGTAGCATGAGTTTAAATGTGTGCGTGTGTACAGTGCCTTCAAAGTATTCACACCCGTTGACTTTTTATACATTTTGTTGTGTTACAGCCTGAAAGGGAAACTATTGGTAGATGGGTAAAAAAAATAATAATTAAAAGCTGACATTAAATAACCGTTTGAGCATGGTGAAGTTATTAATTACTCTTTAGATGGTGTATCAATACACCTAGTCATTTGATACAGGCGTCCTTCCTAACTCAGTTGCCGGAGAGGAAGGAAACCACTCAGGTATTTCACCATGTGGTCAATGGTGACTCTAAAACAGTTTAATGGCTGGGATAGGAGAAAACTGAGGATGGATCAACAACACTGTAGTTACTTCACAAATACTAACCAACAGTATCTGACAGAGTGAAAATAAGCAAGCCTGTGCAGAATACACATATTCCAAAACATGAATCATGTTTGCAACATGGCGCTAAATTAATACTGCAAAAAACGTGTCAAAGCAATTTACTATTTGTCCTGAATAAAAAGTGTTATGTTTAGGGCAAATCCAATACAACACATTATTGAGTACCACACTCCATATTGTCAAGCATAGCGGTCGCTGCATCATGTTATGGGAATGCTTGTAATCATTAGACTGGGGAGTTATCCAGGATAAAAAAGTAACAGAATGGAGGTAGCACAGGCAAAATCCTAGAGGAAAACCTGGTTCAGTCTGCTTTACATAAGACACAGGGAGGTAAATTTACCTTTCAGCAGGACAATAACCCGAAAACACAAGGCCAAATCTACAATGCATCACTGCCTGGTATGGCAACGGCTCTGCCTCCGACCGCAAGGCACTGCAGAGGGTAATGTGTACGGCCCAGTACATCACCGGGGCCAAGCTTCCTACCATCCAGGACCTCTATACCAGGCGGTGTCAGAGGAAGGCCCTAAAAATTGCCAAGTCTCCAGCCACCCTAGTCATAGACTGTTCTCTCTGCTACCGCACGGCAAGCGGTACCGGAGCGCCAAGTCTAGGTCCAAGAGGCTTCTAAACAGCTTCTATCCCCAAGCCATAAGACTCCTGAACAGCAAATCAACCCCCCCCAATACAAATACAATTGGATTAGATTAGACGCTGGAGTTGTTTACCAAGAACACATTGAATGTTCTTGAGTGGCCGAGTTCCAGTTTTGACTTAAATCTGCTTGGAAATACTTGAAAATGGTTATCTAGCAATGAGCTTGTAGAATTTTGAAAAGAATAATGGACATATTGTACAATCCAGGTGTACAAAGCTCTTATAGGCTCAGAAAGACTCATAGCTGTAATCGCTACCAAAGGTGATTCAAACATATTGACTCAGGGGTGTGACTACTTATGTAAATGAGATATTTCTGTATTTCATTTTCAATACATTTGCAAAAATGTATTAAAACATGTCTTTACTTTGACATTAAGGGGTATTGTGTGTAGATTAAAAAATATATTTAATCCATTTTGAATTCAGGCTGTAACAACAAAATGTGGAATAAATCAAGGGTTTTGAATACTTTCTGAAGGTGTATGTATATGAGCGTGTGTGTGTGTGTGTGTGTGTGTGTGTGTGTGTGTGTGTGTGTGTGTGTGTGTGTGTGTGTGTGTGTGTGTGTGTGTGTGTGTGTGTGTGTGTGTGTGTGTGTGTGTGTGTGTGTGTGTATATCTGTGTGGATGTGTGAGTGCATGTGTGCTATGGTGCAGTCAGTGCAGGTGGTCAGTCCAGTTCAAGTGTTCAGCAGTCTGATGGCTTGTAGACCAAAAAAGGTAGGGAGCCACTGCTCTACACACACACACACACACACACACACACACACACACACACACACACACACACACACACACACACACACACACACACACACACACACACACACACACACACACACACAACACACCAACACACACAACACACACCAACACACAACACACACAAACACAACAACACACACACCAACAAACACCAACACACACACACACCAACACACACACCAACACACACACCAACACACACACACCAACACACACACACACCAACACACACAAACACACACACACACACACCAACACACACACACCAACACACACACACCAATACCAACACACACACACACACCAACACACACACACAACACACACACACCAACATACACACACACACACACACACACACCAACACCAACACACACACAAAGACACGCACATGCGGATTGTGTCTTTCTTCCTCTAGCAAACCGAGCCACTGTAATGTGAAGCGTTTTAACTTTGAACTAACATTGAGTTAATTTGAACTAGAATTGAACTTACATTCAGCTAATGTAGACCTGAACTGAAAATAACATTGACTTGGAGACGTATAAATGCGTAGACCAGGAATGTAATACCCAGGGATGTGGCGGAGGCTAATTGTGATGTCGATGTTTATAGTGTTTCCATAACTATAGGGCCAGATTGGCATTGTGAGCATTGGTGTTTTCGTTACCCACTACCTGTCATCATGACGGGTTTTGACTGAGCGTTTTGATGTTAGCCAGGCAGGTGGTCAGCTAATAATATCAGCTCTCTCCTGAGCAATATTTATGAGCACAGAGAAATAGAGAGAGACTCATACATGTAATCAGAGGTAGTGTGTTGGAAGCGAAACAGCGACTTTACATAAATTACCCACCTGTAATCTGAACGCCCCCTCAATGAAGTCTCCTCAGGGGTGTGTGTGTGTGTGTGTGTGTTTTGGAATGGAGTGTAGCAATGAGGAGGAGGCCAAGGGTTGGTGGATTAGCTCTCTGATGAGCAATGGCATTGGTGAGCTGAGCCTTGAAGATATTGGCAAGGTGAGGTTGGAGGATTGCAATAAAGCTGACCACACATGCCGGTCAGGTGAGAGGGGAGGGTTGTAGGAGAGGAAGAGTTGGAGGACAAAGGTGGGGAGAGGGGATGATAGAGAAGACAGGATAGGAGATGATAAGGATTTGATGGAGTAGAAAAGAGATGGGAGGAGAGGCGAGGGGAGGGGGAGGTTGAGTCAGTAACTGTATGTGTAACTGCAGGTGGAATCAGTCTTACATACAGAAACATTGCTTCAGAGCCTCATAAATAAACATGGGGCCTTGTCACCTGCTTCACTAAACCTCTAAGGTACCATACCCCTACACATGTACACGCACATATGCACACACACACACACACACACAAACCCACACACACACGCACACGCACAAACATCAAAGTAGCGAGTCACCAGCAGAATTTAATGTGCTTTGTCAGGTCTAGTGTGAATGCTTGATAATGTGTAGTCAACTGTTAAAAGTAAGGCAACTTTGTTGCTGGAATTGAAAATGAAATGGTATATGCGTTTTGATTTTATGTTCTAAGAGCGGTTTAATGGCTGCTGTCCTGGGTTCCATCCCCATGCTAAAAAGCTCCTAATACCTCTGTTTCTGTGTAACACACACACGCTCGCTCTCTCACACACTCACTCATGTTTTTTTGTGTTCCAGGGGAGGACTTCTATGAGCTGTCGCCCTATGAGCTCCACGAATTCTCAGAAGAGTTTAGACACGCCTCCATCATCTCAGGTACCACTGGATGTGTGTGTGTGTCCAGGCAGGTCACACCAGATCGACTTCAGTATTCAACGTTTGCCCTGTCCCCCAGGACGTTGGGAGATGCCTTCAATACTGTCCACTAGGGGCAACCTGAGCACCTATTACCAATTAGTAGGCTCCTGGCTTGCTAGGGCATTGTGGATGGGGATAGAGGAAGGCCTTTAACTGCACACTCTGGCTCCAAGGAAAGGAAAGGGAAAGGGGGATAACCTAGTTTGGGGCGGCAGCGTAACCTAGTGGTTAGAGCGTTGGACTAGTAACCGCAAGGTTGTGAGTTCAAACCCCCGAGCTGACAAGGTACAGGCCCAGGCCGTCATTGAAAATAAGAATATGTTCTTAACTGACTTGCCTGGTTAAAGATAAAATAAAGTAGTCAGTTGGATAACTGAATGCATTCAACTGAAATGTGTCTTCCCCATTCAACCCAATCTCAGTGTTAGGCTCTAGATTTGATTTGTTCTGTTTTAAAACTATCCCGAGCCTTAACCCTTACCTTAACCAGTCAGAATGAATGCCTAAACTTAACTGTCGAAATGTGACATTTATCCCCACCTTGGACAAATGTTGAATACTGAAGTTAGACCATGATACCTTGTTGCTATGTCTGTTAAGGTAACAGGGTTGGTGTATGTCGGCCTGTTTCTGATACGGAGGGGCAACTTAGAATACAAATCTCCCCTGTTGATTGAGATGAATGAACAGAAGCCATTTCCTGCGTGTGTGTGTGTGTGTGTGTGTGTGTGTGTGTGTGTGTGTGTGTGTGTGTGTGTGTGTGTGTGTGTGTGTGTGTGTGTAACTGAAGCTATCCTCCATTCCTGCATGAAAAGCTATTTTCTTTCCAATTTCCTTTTGCACCAGTTCACATTTCTCATTATTTAAAGCACTGAGAAGTCATCTGCAGCTTCTCTAGGAGACATACGAGCTTCACTATAGAAGAAATTACATCCACCACACACACACACATTCCACCATTTCTTGGTATATGTGGAAGAGAGAGTGTTTATATTTCATTTAATTTGTGTATTCCTTCTCAGTTCATCAAAGATAAACACTCTATCTGACGATTGATCATACTTCATTTGAACTCTCTCTCTGTTTCGGTATTTCACACAGACTCCTGAGCATTTAGGGCTGGATTCGATCCGTATCGCGGAAGATCCATGTTAAAATGTAAACGTACGTTTCGATTGAACTGACATATGCTGGGAATGCAGTCTTTGCAACCGCGGGGGCATTGCCTATAATTGTCGGTCGCGCTACAAAGAGGATCTTCAGAGCTACAGATTGCATTGAGCCCGTAAAGCGGCGATCTGCAGTTCAAACAATAGCAAAGCAGACACCCTGCCACTGATTTAGTAAACAGCTGAGGGATGGGGCTGAAGAAATTGACCCACTTTCAAATTCATGGTCAGAGCTATGGATACAAGGAGTGACCATTAATCATACCACAATTATAGTTGTAAACATGTTTTGAGGCTACAAAGTGTGTTCACATTCATTTGACAAACAATGGAGTAAAACAAACATAGTTTGGGTTCTGACGCGGTACGACTGTTCAACTAAGCTCATGAGGCATCTATAAGTTATATTCTTCAAGAATCAATGGATAGATATGATTAATTTAAAGGGGAATTTCACCCTGGAGACCCTGTTTTTTAATCATGTCCAAGTCAGTGAGATGTGTTTCACACATACAGTACCAGTCTAATCCTTCCATGTTTTTTTTTCTTTATTTTTCCTATTTTCTACATTGTATAATTATAGTAAAGACATCAAAACTATGAAATAACACGGTTTACCAGCAAACGTTAGCACAATGACTGGCGTTGGCTAGCTAGTTAGCCTGGTGCTTGTTAACTTGCTATGTGCCAAGCTTTTACGTTTCTAACTTGTTAGCAAACATGTAACACCAGGAAATGTAAATCATTTTAATTGGCGAGGGTTGACATTTTAAATGATGATGTCAATTGGATGCATTTCAAATCTCGCAAAATTATAGGTATGATGCAAGATAGGACCCCCCATCCATTGACTTTGACAGGTCATTCTTGTCTATAGTAACCCTTGGAAGGTTTCGTTGTAGTAATGTCTTTGTGTTGTGTTTTGAGAATCTTCAGGGAGAAAAATTAGGTGGTTGTGTAATTACTGTTGTAGTCTTGATTTTATACCTTTCAGTGTACCTGGTGCTCGTGTACCCAAAATGCAGCTACTCTGTGGTGTATTTCAGCAGGACACTGTGGAAGGATTACAGATAACCCGAGTTTTCCAAAGACAAAAAGTAAACAGAGAAAAGGGGTAGCCTAAATTGATTACGTGGTCTGTAAGGTACTCTGTGTTCCTCAGACTACCTCTAACCACATAACACAAACCCATACAAACATTACCCAATTCATCTTTATGTCATGCTCAGTAGCAGTGCGTGGGTAAAATCACTGGGGAAGCCAGAAAAAAAGAGCCATTATTACAAACTGTGTTGTGATAATTGCGTTGTTTGCTCTGTAACCTGTTAGTTCATATGCCTTGCCGTCGTGACATATGGGCCTAAGGTAGAGACAATAAGAAGACACAGTGGCAGAATAAATTCACCCACACCTTTGTTTCATCACAAAACCGGGGACCTCTGTCCAGTGGAATCCACAAAGCATATCGCATGAAACAAACAGTTACGTGACCTACAGCACGGTCAATCAAGTTAATGTTTCTTACAATTTTTGGACTACTAAACGATTATTGATTTAGAACACTGGAGAAATATTTGGCTGTCCATGTTACTTACACGTGTGTGTGTGTGTGTGTGTGTGTGTGTGTGTGTGTGTGTGTGTGTGTGTGTGTGTGTGTGTGTGTGTGTGTGTGTGTGTGTGTGTGTGTGTGTGTGTGTGTGTGTGTGTGTGTGTGTGTGTGTGTGTGTGTGTGTGTGTGTGTGTAAGTACAAAAAAACATGTTGACTCACCCTACTTGTAGAGAAACGCTAATGCCATCCTCCTGTCTTTCCTGTTGCCAAAACGGTCTATGACTTTGTTATACAGTACACACTTTTAATTTGTTGTCGTAGGTCTCGACCCAGGGTCTCGAGCTTGATGACGAGCTTGGAGGGCACTATGGTGTTAAATGCCGAGCTGTAGTCGATGAACAGCATTCTCACATAGGTATTCCTCTTGTCCAGATGGGTTACGGCAGTGTGCAGTGTGGTTGCGATTGCGTCGTCTGTGGACCTGTTGTGGCGGTAAGCAAATTGGAGTGGGTCTAGGGTGTCAGGTAGGGTGGAGGTGATATGGTCCTTGACTAGTCTCTCAAAGCACTTCATGATGACGGAAGTGAGTGCTACGGGGCGGTAGTCGTTTAGCTCAGTTACCTTAGCTTTCTTGGGAACAGAAACAATGGTGGCCCTCTTGAAGCATGTGGGAACAGCAGACTGGGATAGGGATTGATTGAATATGTCCGTAAACACACCAGACAGCTGGTATGCGCATGCTCTGAGGGCGCGGCTGGGGATGCCGTATGGGCCTGCAGCCTTGCGAGGGTTAACACGTTTAAATGTTTCCCTCACGTCGGCTGCAGTGAAGGAGAGTCCGCATGTTTTAGTTGCGGGCCGTGTCAGTGGCACTGTATTGTCCTCAAAGCGGGCAAAAAAGTTATTTTGTCTGCCTGGGAGCAAGACATCCTGGTCCGTGACGGGGCTGGTTTTCTTTTTGTAATCCGTGATTGACTGTAGACCCTGCCACATGCCTCTTGTGTCTGAGCTGTTGAATTGAGATTCTACTTTGTCTCTATACTGACGCTTAGCTTGTTTGATTGCCTTGCGGAGGGAATAGTTACACTGTTTGTATTCGGTCATGTTTCCGGTCACCTTGCCCTGATTAAAAGCAGTGGTTCGGGCTTTCAGTTTCACGCGAATGCTGCCATCAATCCATGGTTTCTGGTTTGGGAATGTTTTAATTGTTGCTATGGGAACGACATCTTCAACGCACATTCTAATGAACCCGATCACCGAATCAGCGTATTCGTCAATGTTGTTGTCTGACACAATACGAAACATATCCCAGTCCACGTAATGGAAGCAGTCTTGGAGTGTGGAATCAGATTGGTCGGACCAGCGTTGAACAGACATCAGCGCGGGAGCTTCTTGTTTTAGTTTCTGTCTGTAGGCAGGGATCAACAAAATGGAGTCGTGGTCAGCTTTTCCGAAAGGAGGGCGGGGCAGGGCCTTATATGCGTCACGGAGTTAGAATAGCAGTGATCCAAGGTTTTTCCAGCCCTGGTTGCGCAATCGATATGCTGATAAAATTTAGGGAGTCCTTGTTTTCAGATTAGCCTTGTTAAAATCCCCAGTTACAATGAATGCAGCCTCCGGATAAATGGATTCCAGTTTGCAAAGAGTCAAATAAAGTTCGTTCAGAGCCATCGATGTGTCTGCTTGGGGGGGAATATATACGGCTGTGGTTATAATTGAAGAGAATTCCCTTGGAAGATAATGCAGTCGACATTTGATTGTGAGGAATTCTAAATCAGGTGAACAGAAGAACTTGAGTGCCTGTATGTTGTTGTGATCACACCACGTCACGTTAACCATGAAGCATACGCCCCGCCCCTCTTCTTACCAGAAAGATGTTTGTTTCTGTCGGCGCGATGCGTGGAGAAACCCGCTGGCTGCACCGATTCCGATAGCGTCTCTCCAGTGAGCCATGTTTCCGTGAAGCAAAGAACGTTAGTCTCTGATGTCCCTCTGGAATGCTACCCTTGCTCGGATTTTATCAACCTTGTTGTCAATAGACTGGACATTGGCGAGAAGAATGCTAGGGAGTGGTGCACGATGTGCCCGACTCCGGAGTCTGACCAGAAGACTGCTCCGTTTCCCCCTTTTACGAAGTCGTTTTTTTGGGTCGCCGGCTGGGATCCATTCCGTTGTCCTGGGTGAAAGGCAGTACACAGGATCCGCTTCGCGAAAGTCATATACTTGGTCGTACTGATGGTGAGATGACGCTGCTCTTATGTTCAGTAGTTCTTCTCGACTGTATGTAATGAAACCTAAGATGACCTGGGTGATAGAGGAAATTATGGTTGAAATGACTAATTATGTATACATTCCAATCAGAACTGACTAGTCCAAATGCTATAATGTACTGTACATGTGAATTTTCTCTCTTGCTCCCTTTCCCAATTGTATATAATGTAGTCAGGAGTTTAGTAACAATGAAGGTCTGTTCCTTAGTTCATTCAGTTGTACAAATCTCCAGGTGGTGGGAACGGGCCATCTCCAGATTGTCGAGAATGTTGATTTATGCTGACTGGCCTTGACTTCGTGCTGATAACGCGAGGGCCCTCTGCTTGTGAAATGGAACGTTTGGAAAACGCTGACGTCATTTTCAGTTTATAACCTGTGGAAATGTGTGTAAGCATTTAGTACTCTCTTGTAATAAACGCTGTTTACCTTTGGCTTTAAAAAAAATAAATAATAATAAATAAATAAAAATAGTAAGCATTTAGTACTCTCTTGTAATAAACGCTGTTTACCTTTGGCTTTTAAGACTGGTCTCAATCTACTTCATGCATAATTAATGAACGTACAACTCATTAATGAAATAGAAATGAGTGCAAATTGATTTTGGCAATAAAACATACAGGAATTTAGAATTCCTCTATCACTGGGGTACTATAGTAAGAAATAACACGTAAAAAAACAAGTTTCCTAGGAACGTGAAGCGAGGCGGCCATCTCTGTCGGCGCCTAACTAGGCATATCAGCAAGATTGCTAGCCAACTGAGAACCAACTAACTAACCAACCAAAGATTATTTATACACATTCATCATTGCTACCAACACACAGAGAGTGAGTTAGCTATATCGGCAACTCTATTTTTTAGTAACATAGTGTTTTCCAGACAAGAGTGTAATTGATGGATACCAGATTTAGCTGCTGATATCTGCTGTGCTGTACAGAAACCCAGCCTAAAACCCCAAACAGCAAGCAATGCAGGTGTAGAAGCACGGTGGCTAGGAAAAACTCCCTAGAAATGCCAAAACCTAGGAAGAAACCTAGAGAGGAACCAGGCTATGAGGGGTGGTCAGTCCTCTTCTGGTTGTGCCGGGTGGAGATTATAACAGAACATGGCCAAGATGTTCAAATGTTCATAAATAACCAGCATGGTCAAATAACAATAATCACAGTAGTTGTCGAGGGTGGAACAAGTCAGCACCTCAGGAGTAAATGTCAGTTGGCTTTTCATAGCCGATCATTAAGCGTATCTCTACCAATCCTGCTGTCTCTAGAGAGTTGAAAACAGCAGGTCTGGGACAGGTAGCACGTCCGGTGAACAGGTCAGGGTTCCATAGCCGCATGCAGAACAGCTGAAAATGGAGCAGCACCATGGCCAGGTGGACTGGGGAGGGCAAGGAGTCGTCATGTCAAGTAGTCCTGAGGCATGGTCCTAGGGCTTAGGTCTTCCGAGAGAAAGAAAGAAAGAAAGAAAGAAAGAAAGAAAGAAAGAAAGAAAGAAAGAATTATAGAGAGCATACTTAAATTCACACAGGACACCGGATAAGATAGGAGAAGTACTCCAGATATAACAGACTGACCCTAGCCCCCCGACACATAAACTACTGCAGCATAAATACTGGAGGCTGAGAAAGGAGGAGTCAGGAGACACTGTGGCCTCATCCGATGATACCCCCGGACAGGGCCAAATAGGCAGGATATAATCCCACCCACTTTGCCAAAGCACAACCCCCACACCACTAGAGGGATATCTTCAACTACCAACTTACCATCCTGAGACAAGGCCGAATACAGCCCACAAAGATCTCCGCCACGGCACAACCCATGGGGGGAGGCCAACTCAGACAAGATGATCACATCAGTGACTCAACCCACTCAAGTGACGCACCCCTCCTAGGGACGGCATGGAAGAGCACCAGTAAGCCAGTGACTCCTGACCCCTGTAATAGGGTTAGAGGCAGAGAATCCCAGTGGAGATCCCAGAGAATCCCAGTGGAGAGAGGGGAACCAGCCAGGCAGAGACAGCAAGGGCGGTTATTTGCTCCAGAGCCTTTCCGATCACCTTCACACTCCTGGGTCAGACTACACTCAATCATATGACCTCCTGAATAGATGAGTCTTCAGTAAAGACTTAAAGGTTGAGACCGAGTCTGCATCGCTCACATGGGTAGGCAGACCATTCCATAAAAATTGAGCTCTATAGGAGAAAGCCCTGCCTCCAGCTGTTTGCTTAGAAATTCTAGGGAAAATTAGGAGGCCTGCGTCTTGTGACCGTAGCGTATGTGTAGGTATGTACGGCAGGACCAAATCGGAAAGATAGGTAGGAGCAAGCCCATGTAATGCTTTGTAGGTTAGCAGTAAAACCTTGAAATTGCACTAACTGAAATTTATTTAGTGCTTTATCCGGGTAGCCGGAAAGTAGAGCATTGCAGTAGTCTAACCTAGAAGTAACAAAAGCATGGATTCATTTTTCTGCATCATTTTTGGACGGAAAGTTTCTGATTTTTGCAATGTTACGTAGATGGAAAAAAGCTGTCCTCGAAATGGTCTTGATATGTTCTTCAAAAGAGAGATCAGGGTCCAGAGTAACGCCGAGGTCCTTCACAGTTTTATTTGAGACGACTGTACAACCATTAAGATTAATTGTCAGATTCAACAGAAGATCTCTTTGTTTCTTGGGACCTAGAACAAGCAACCCCTCCTCACATCTCCTCATCTCTCCTCACCACTCATACCCCTCCTCATCTCTCCTCACCACTCATACCCCTCCTCATCTCTCCTCACCACTCATACCCCTCCTCATCTCGCCTCACCACTCATACCCCTCCTCATCTCTCCTCACCACTCATACCCCTCCTCATCTCTCCTCACCACTCATACCCCTCCTCATCTCGCCTCACCACTCATACCCCTCCTCATCTCGCCTCACCACTCATACCACTCCTCATCTCTCCTCACCACTCATACCCCTCCTCATCTCTCCTCACCACCTTGAAACCCTCTTGATATGTTCCCCAAAAAATAACCAGAAACTGGTAGCTACCATGGCATACCCAGTTAGCAATGATCACTCGGGAGGCCGGCATCCTTCCAGAGTGGTCAAGTGCCATGCGACAGCTTTTTGCCCATCGCCTCATTCATGGGGCACCCGCGATAGGCTGCCGTGCTCTTGCTGTTAACATGGCGTTTTCCCCTCACACAACCTACCCGCCTTTCACCCTCCCCTTCTCCCGACCGGCGACACAACAGATGCAAGTCCGAAGCGGGATGCTTTTTCAGCGACAAGCCAACGACATGCCCTAATCCCTGTCGCCACTTATTTACGTAAAACATATTTATTGTTTTTTATTATTTACGATTCATTGGATGCTATGGCCTTTTGGAAAAGTGCTGTAAATGATTATGTGCAAAACATATCAGAACACAAAGTCCTGGTCACGTGGATCCACTGGTGACAACAAATCGAATGTACTTGCAGGCTTCTCACACAATTCAAGGGCGACAAAAGCGACAAAGTAGTCAAAGTTATATAGTCATAGTATAGACATAGTCAATATAACATACAAAAGAAACATAAAAAGACTCAACTAAATCAAGTACAAGAGGCAGATGAAAGAAAATAACAACTACAAATAAGATGTCTTTTTTTAAATAGCCTACAGGGATAGACAGTAGTACGGACATTGTTTGCCCATGTGCATAGTGAGTGACAGAAGGTACAGTACCGTAGCAGCATATAAACAATACTAGTGCAGTAAGGTGACATAACAATTTCATTGGTCCGGTAGACAAATTGTATTTGAATGTGTACAGAATATGAATAAATGGTAAGTGTGTCGTAGTCCAGGATTCAGCTGTTGGAACAGTCTTGTGGCTTGAGTGTGGAAGCTGGCTATGAGACAGGTGGTCTGAGACTTGATGTTGACCCTCACTGCGGCGGATCCATCTCTCCCTTGTGCGCCGCCTTCTCATTTACATTTGACATTTAAGTCATTTAGCAGACGCTCTTATCCAGAGCGACTTACAAATTGGTGCATTCACCTAATGACATCCAGTGGAACAGCCACTTTACAATAGTGCATCTAAATCTTTTAGGGGAGGGGGTGAGAAGGATTACTTATCCTATCCTAGGTATTCTCCCACCACCGGATGACCTGAATCTGAATCCCCTCATCTGTGGCATCCTGGGTTGTTCCGAATGGATCGTATACACAGAAAGAACATTTGAGAGAGTCATGTCTGGATGAGCCTGCAGGAAAAGTAACACATGAGGGAGGAGGATGTCTTCCCTGTAACACACAGCGTTGAGATTGCCGGCAATGACAACAAGCTCAGTCCATTGATGCTGTGACACACCACCCCAGTCCATGACGGTCCCTCCACCTCCAAATCGATCCCGCTCCAGAGTACAGGCCTCGGTGAAATGCTCATTCCTTCAATGATAAACGTGAATCCATTGGGTTTGTGCCCATTGGCGACGTTGTTGTTGTGGGTTGAGGACCTGGCGACGTTGTTGCTGTTGTGTGTTGAGGACCTGGCGACGTTGTTGTTGTGGGTTGAGGACCTGGCGACGTTGTTGTTGTGGGTTGAGGACCTGGCGACGTTGTTGTTGTGGGTTGAGGACCTGGCGACGTTGTTGTTGTGGGTTGAGGACCTGGCGACGTTGTTGTTGTGGGTTGAGGACCTGGCGACGTTGTTGTTGTGGGTTGAGGACCTGGCGACGTTGTTGTTGTGGGTTGAGGACCTGGCGACGTTGTTGTTGTGGGTTGAGGACCTGGCGACGTTGTTGTTGTGGGTTGAGGACCTGGCGACGTTGTTGCTGTTGTATGGTGAGGACCTGCCTTACAACAGGCCTACAAGCCCTCAGTCCAGCCTCTCTTAGCCTATTGCGGACAGTCTGAGCACTGAGCACTGATGCCATCCTGTACCTGTCCCACAGGTGTGATGTTCGGATGTACCGATCCTGTGCAGGTGTTGTTACACGTGGTCTGCCACTGCGAGGATGATCCGTTGTCCGTCCTGTGTCCCTGTAGCGCTGTCTTAGGCATCTCACAGTACGGACATTGCAATTTATTGCCCTGGCCACATCTGCAGTCCTCATGCCTCCTTGCAGCATGCCAAAGGCACGTTCAGGTAGATGAGCAGGGACCCTGGGCATCTTTCTTGTGGTGTTTTCAGGGTCAGTAGAAAGGCTTCTTTAGTGTCCTAACTGTGACCTTAATTGCCTCATTAATTGTTTATGGTTCATTGAACAAGCATGGGAAACAGTGTTTAAACCCTTTACAATGAAGATCTGTTAAGTTATTTGGATTTTAACAAATTATCTTTGAAAGACAGGGTCCTGAAAAAGAGACATTTATTTTTTTGCTAAGTTTACAAACAATTACATCTGTTCTTTAGTTCCAAAAGCCTGTGTATTTTTTCCCCTAAAATTCACAATCGCCATTCTTCTTGCTCCTAGCCGAGAATGGTAACTTTCTGTTGGTTGCTGTATGGCATCAGTGGATACTCAGACTGCTCTCAGGGCAGATCTGACGGTTTTGACTAGCAGAAGTTACTTTTCGTAGAAGGATAGAAGCAGTTTAGGAGAATTAATGTGGCAGGTTAGGAGAATTAGGTTAAAGATTATAAAGATTATGAAAAGGGTTGGCAAAAATGCTAAAATTGTCCCTGATGCACCAAAAAACTATCTAGCTACAACCAGGCTTGCTCTGATAACAATGTTTCCACTAATGTGATTCTGCCTTGATGTTGGACTCTTCAACTTCTTCTGTGGGGGTTATTAATTATAAGATCGGACCCTTTTTTCCCCGCCTAAAATGACATACCCAAATCTAACTGCCTGTATCCAAGCACCTGAAGCAAGGATATGCATATTCTTGATACCATTTGAAAGAAACAGTTTGAAGTTTGTGGAAATGTGAAATGAATGTAGGATAATATAACACATTAGATCTGGTAAAAGATAAAACAAAGAAAAGACATGCATTCCATCATCTTTGAAATGCAAGAGAAAGGCCAATATAAGACTCAAGGCATAATTTAGATTTTGGCCACTAAATGGCAGTAGTGTACAAAGTTTTAGACTGATCCAATGAACCATTGAATTTATGTTCAAAATGTTCTATCAAGACTGCCCAAATGTACCTAATTGGTTTATTAATACATTTTCAAGTTCATAACTTTGCACTCTCCTCAAACAATAGCATGGTATTGGGGTGGCAGGGTAGCCTAGTGGTTAGAGCGTTGGACTAGTAACCGGAAGGTTGCAAGTTCAGACCCCCGAGCTGACAAGGTACAAATCTGTCATTCTGCCCCTGAACAGGCAATTAACCCACTGTTCCTAGGCCATCATTGAAAATAAGAATTTGTTCTTAACTGACTTGCCTAGAAAAATAAAAAAAATAAAAAAATATTATTTCACTGTAATAGCTACTGTAAATTGGACAGTGCAGTTAGATTAACAAGAATTTAAGCTTTCTGCCCATATCAGATATGCCTATGTCCTTTGAAATGTTCTTGTTACTTACAACCTCATGCTAATCACATTAGCCTGCATTAGCTCAACCGTCCCGCGGGGGGACACCAATCCTGAGGTGCCACCACCTACTGTACATAGTGTGGACCTCTCTACTTTCAGGGTTGAGAGTATGAGTCAGATTTTACCCTACAGTATATCAGAAACCTTAATGCATACAACATTACTTTGGCAAAGGAGGGTAAAAAGTGGGTATATTAAGTTAATTCTCCACTATTATTGGTCACAGTTCAAAGTCTTAACATCCTCCCAATGAAATGTCTATGGATACCAAACACTTTAGCAATGCAGACTTCATTGAAATAATAGAAAGCAGCAACTATGGATTGGACAATATCCATGTATGACAGTGCATCATCTGAACAGGTCCACCATTTGACAAAGATGACGAAGAAACAAATAACAACGAGATGCTACAATTCAAGTTCTGTCAATGATTTTGATTTTATGTTATTGGTGAGATGCCAAATCGGCTTCCGTTGACAATTTTTTGGGGTGAGCCAGGACCATTCACAGTTGAGCTTACTCAGTTTAGCTCAACACTGATTGGCTATTATTGTATTCAAAAATATATCAAGGGAGGCCAAATGCTTGCTGGCTTCCCTTGCATTTAATTCTATGGGCAGCAACGATGTCAATACTCTGTTTGGCCAGATAGCATCAGAAAGATGAGCTACTGTACACATAGAGACAGAGGGGCACTGTTTCGCTTGCTTGGATGCTTCCACTGGTGAGATACATTCAGCCTCTTGCGAATTGAAGGAAAATGATTAAATAAAGAGAGACAAATGATAAAATTCGATGTATTTTTTTAAAATATTTTTTTACATTTTGGGTGAAAAAATGGCATCCATGAATAGACACCACTGGTCATGCTTACTGTAAATTGAGCTATTTTAGCCATCAGCTTGTAAATATTTTTGCTAAAATTACCTTCACCTTGTGCAGAGCTAAGGGTTGGAAGCAAATACTGGTGGAATCAGATTCTGTACCACCTACAGCAAAATACACAATTTAACCACCCCACTAATTGTATCGATCTCTATTAGACTGGCTAGCGTAGCACACCTAACATGGACATTTCAATTGTCTATTTTCTGACCATGGCCTCATTCACGTGGTACCCGCGATAGGCTGCAGTGCTCCTGCCGTTAATGGCCTCACACAGCCCACCCGCCTTTGATAGTCATCAACTGTTTTATTCAAGTGGGTGAGGCAGTTTAGGGAGTGGCATCTCTTATCAAAGCAAAATCCTTTATGGCTGCAAAGGAACAGTTGGTATTGCCTTGAAAATATAGTCATTAAATCAATGGCAAAATGTAGGCTGTTTTGGGGCTTAATCAATATATCATGAATGAACTTACACTGAAAATGATTAAGGGTATCCTCTGTTTTTAAATGCACTATGTCCAGATGTGTGGTTGTATTGTGTTTTTACATTTGGCAAATACATCGAATCAAATTAAAATGACGACAAATGTAAGGTATTTATAGAAACAACAAAAAAACTGCTTGTAGTCTCTGGCTGGCTGTGGTTAGCTGGAAGGTGGCAGGCCCAATTTGAGATTACAGAAATTCCTTGCTATTGTCTTTCAAATTCACTCATGGCTAGATGGCTGGCCGAAGGCTTATGTCTGTCCTCTGAGTGGAGGCTAAATGGCAGCGACTCAAAATCAGCCTGCCAAGGGTTTATAGCTGTCCTATGAGAGGGGGCTCCCCGCCAGAGATGCAAATCACATCTTAAAACAGAAAACTCTGTTGGTGGTAGGAATTTATAGCCTTGGTCAAACAGTAGGGAACGTGTTTTGCTGTCTGGGTAGGCTAAATTGATTGACAGTGTGTTTCCAAAAGATAGCTAGCTATATGATAAACTGATGGCTTTCAGAGTTCAATCCAGCACTGTAGCTAGCTAGCTAACATTAGGTTACCTCTAATCGAGAATGTTCCATTTTGTTGTGAAGGGGAAAAAACGATGGTATCGCATCACTTCGCAGCTGGCGTCAAAGTGTATTCCCAGTCCATTCAGCCTGCAAATCCCTCTGATCATTTTTGTAAGCATCCTTCTTCATCGCTGCAAGCCACTGGCAGCATGGTGGTTAATCTCTGGTATGTAGAAAAGATAACTCCTTTTTGTGCTTGTTTGTAATTAGCACAGAACACCACACGGGCATGATGACAAACGGTAGTGAAAAACAAACCTCATTATGCATGGTGTGGATCATTTTGATGTCTATGACAAAAACTTGAATAACATAGTATGCAGTGACAGAGCCAAGATGAAATGTCCCTTTAAGTGTCTAAAAATGTATATAGCAAGTGCAGATTGCCCCTTTAAATGTCAGAAGACTCCAACAGTGTGTGTGTTTGTATATGTGTACGTGCAAGCCGGTGTGTGTGTGAGTGTATGTACTTGTGTGTGTGTGTCTGTTGTTTAGAGTGAGGTGATGAGCTTACAGACAGAGATAAAAGGATCCTATCAGTCTGATTGGATTTATAATGACCTCATGTGAAGATGCCCACTCAACCCTAGATGGGACACTATCCACTCACCATGCAGAGATCGGCAACTGACAAAGAGACAGCGAGAGAGAGGAGAGAGGGGAAAGACGGACGGGAAGACAGGAGAGAGAAAGAGCTGAAAGACAAAGAGAGAGAAAGAGCTGAAAGACGGACGGGAAGACAGGAGAGAGAAAGAGCTGAAAGACAAAGAGAGAGAAAGAGCTGAAAGACAAAGAGAGAGAATGGGATAGGGAGAGAGTGAAAGAGAGAGGGATGAGGCAACAAGAGTGGGAGAAGGATGCAGAGGTAGAGAGAGACAGATTGGGAGGGAGGGAGGGAGGGAGGGAGGGAGGGAGGGAGGGAGGGAGGGAGGGAGGGAGGGAGGGAGGGAGGGAGGGAGGGAGGGAGGGAGGGAGGGAGGGAGGGAGGGAAAGATAAGAGTATGATATAGAGGAGTGTTAAATAGCATGTGCAGAAGAAAGAGGAAGAAAGAAGAGTGGAACATTAAAGGATGTCTTAGACAAGACTGTTACCAATCGATTGGAGGGAAAGGCTAAGCGTGACAGAGAGAGAGAGAGAGAGAGAGAAAGAGGGTGTGTGTGTGCATGTGTGTGCGTGACAAAGGACATTTGAGGAGACAGCGGAGAGACAATCACCAACGAACACACTTCTTTATCCAAAACACTGAGACGCATCAATATAGACAGCTCTGATGCAAATATGTGTGTGAAAGAGAGGGAGAGAAAGTGTGTATGTATGTGTGTGCAGTTGTGTTTGTGTTTATGCATAAATATTTCTCAGAAGAGAGCTGATGTGATGTTTTTCCTGTTGAGACGAGCGCAAGACAACCCTATAATATAAGCCTACACATTTTATTTTTATTCCAACCTTTATTTTAAGCGGGAAGACAATTATTGAAATGCGCCCTGTATATCCGACATAAATATACTATCTACACACACACACACACGCACACGCACACACGCACGCACGCACACACACACACACACACACACACACACACACACACACACACACACACACACACACACACACACACACACACACACACACACACACACACACACACACACACACACACAAATAATCTATATATACAAAAGTATGTGGACATCCCTTCAAATTAGTGGATTTGGCTATTTCAGTTATACCGGTTTCTGACAGGTGTATAAAATCAAGCACACAGTCATGCAATCTCCATAGACAAACATTGGCAGTAGAATCGTCCTACTAAAGAGCTCAATGACTGTCAACGTGGCACCGTGATAGGATGCCACCTTTCCAACAAGTCAGTTTGTCAAATATCTGCCCTACTAGAGCTTCCCAGTCAACTGTAAGTGTTGTTGTGAAGTGGAAACGTCGAGGAGCAACAATTGCTCGTTAAAATCGTCTGTTCTCAGTTGCAACACTCACTACCGAGTTTAAAATTGCCTCTGGAAGCAACGTCAGCACAAGAGCTGTTTATCGGGAGCTTCATGTAATGGGTTTCCATGGCCGCGCAGCCGCACACAAGCCTAAGATAACAAAACAGCAAAGCCACGCGTCATATGGAGTGGTGTAAAGCTCACTGCCATTGGACTCTGGAGCAGTGGAAACACCTTCTCTGAAGTGATGAATCATGCTTCATCCTATAGCAGTCCAGTGAAGGGAAATCTTAACAATACAGCATACAATGACATTCTCAACGATTCTGTGCTTCCAACTTTGTAGCAACAGTTTGGGAAAGGCCCTTTCCTGTTTCAGTATTTCAACACCCCAGTGCAAAGAGTGAGGTCCATACAGAAATGGTTGACGAGAATCGATATGGAAGAACTTGACTGGCCTACACAGAGCCCTGACCTCAACCCCATCGAACACCTTTGGTATGAATTGGAACGCCGACTGTGAGTCAGGCCTAATCGCCCAACATCAGTGACCGACCTCACAAATGCTCTTGTAGCTGAATGGAAGCAAGTAATTGCAGCAATGTTCCAACATCTAGTGGAAAGCCTTCCTGGAAGAGTGGAGGCTGTTATTACAGCAAAGGGGGGACCAACTCCATATTATTGCCCATGATATTGGAATGAAATGTTTGACGAGCAGGTGTCCACATACTTTTGGTCATTTAGTGTGTGTGTATGCAGATATACATATATACTTATGTGTGTGTAGTAAACTTAGAAATATTTTTTTACATTGGATAGAGACTAGAAAATGGTATATCATTCACTGCAGTTGAGGAACAATGGTAAAGTGATTCTGCTTTGAAAGTTGATTAACTTGTAACCCCACTTTTGAGAAAATGACCCTTGAATCTTTTTGGTACACCTACTGGAGAGCTCTTCTTTGTCTACACTCGTTGAGCATCTTTCACACCCTCTTAAGCCTTAGCCCCACGCATCACTTTAAGGATTCACATGTGAGGCCATGTGCTAAACAGAGTGAGTAGTGTAGTAAACAACCAAAGATTTCAAGACAAAAGTAGTAGCCTACAAGAAGGAAAAACTCCAGACAAAAAGACACTTAATCTAGTCCTTGGCCTATATCCTAATCTGACTGTGGTGCAGGTCACGTGTTCTTCACAATACCGTCTCTGGTAAACACACTATATCAAATCAAATCTACGTTTATATGTCACACGCACATAAAAGGTGTAAACGGTACACTGAAGTGGTTACTTGCATAATAGCAATATCAAAAACAGAAAGTGTCCAGATAAAAATATTTTAGAAACATTTTCCAAACATTTTATAGTTATTAGATGGCACTTACCCGATACACAGGAAATGCTAAAACCACCCACATCTTGCTAAGTGGATGGGTTGTCGAGACATGTACACATTATCGAGACATGTACACACTATTGTCGAGACATTGTACACATGTTCATGAAATACAATAGACGGCCGTAATCACCCCCAGACACACCTGGCTAACTTGATGGGTCATGTAATCATCTGGCGAAGTGGAGTCTTTTGTTTAGACCCTGCATAATCCCAACTCATCCCACTACCAATGCAAACATTGTCATAGCTGTAGTATTAGGATAACTAGCAATGAAAATGGATTTCTGATTCAAATAATATTACCACACAGATCATACACGTAACATGAGCTAGCTAGCTAGCCAACAGTACTCCGGGGCGGCAGCGTAGCCTAGTGGTTAGAGCCTTGGCCTAGTAACCAAAAAGGTTGTTAGATCAAATCCCTGAGCTGACAAGACACAGATCTGTTGTTCTGCCCCTGAACAAGGCAGTTAACCCACTGTTCCTAGGCCATCATTTAAAATAAGAATTTGTTCTTAGCTGACTTGCCTAGTTAAATAAAGGTAAAAAAAATCAACGTGCATTGAAAATGACAAAATAAGAAACATTTTGTTTATAGCTACATCTTGTTTGGCCAGCATTGTGTCAAGTCACTCCAGTTCACACCCATAACTTTTTACAACTAATCTGTCCTTACCGCCTGCTAAATTCAGGACATCAATGTTGTTAAGAAAAGTAGCTAAACTTTTTTAGTTCTTGATGGCTTACGTTATATCTTCCAAAAATGGCATGGAAGAAAGGACTATCAACACATACTGAGCAGCTCACGTTATACACAGAAGCATGCTACATGGCAGACCAATCCAAACTCATCTTCTGGCATGTCCAGCCTATCCATCATCTACGGTAATCATGGCTAGCGGGAAGGTTCCTACCTTTTTCTGTGGCTAAACTAATTAGGCTCATAATTTAACAATTTTATTAAGGCACATGAAAGTTTACATATTCCAGAAGGCATTTCTTCAAATTTCTCTCTGGTGAAGCAGTGATGTAGCCTAGTTTCCTGAAACGAGTCACATATTACACACATTAAAATACAAACAGTAATGTGAAGGAAACCCAGAAAAACAGTTACATTCCTCCACAAATATGTCCCAATAAATACATTAAATTGCCTGAACGGCACCAGAACATCAAAACTAAATGTACTTTGAATTTTTTTCTCCAGCAATACGGTGCAATTAAACTAAAAGCAGATTTACCTAGCTCGGTGGAGACCCTACGAACCTCAAGAGTTAATCCATCCTGTGAACGGGTTAGGCAACTCATGTGTCTATATTTCAAATGCAGCTTGAGATGAAAAGAGTTTTTGAAGTAGGGCCTTGTAAATAAAAAGGGAGTTATGTAGAAATCATCAGGCTTTAGCGAAGTCCTGCCAACCTTTTGATACAGGATGCAGTGATGAGTATCAACACTGTCACCTGTAACAAAACGAAGGGTACATGGCATCCAAAGGTTTAAGAGCTGTAGCAGCTGCACTTTGATAAATAATGTCACCATACTCAAGAACCGACGAAGAGGTTGACTGAATAATCAGCTCCCACCTGCTTAGAGGACGGCATGATCTGTTTCTGTATAAAAAGCCAACTTTAAATCTTAGCTCCTTAACCAACTCATCTACTGTAGATTAGCTTTCAATTTTTAACCTGTTTGGGATAGGGGGCAGCATTTTCACATTTGGATGAAAAGCGTGCCCAGATTAAACTGCCTGCTACTCAGTCCCAGTTGCTAATATATGCATATTATTAGTAGATTGACTAATGGTGTTGATATAAATAGTGAAGAAAACAGGTCCCAATATCGACACGGGGTACACCTTTTATGTACTTCAAGAAATTCAGAGTTAACCACATCAATCACAATGGCTGTAATAGTGTTATGCCCAAGCCTAAACCCTAATTGGTTTACATTAAAAATGCATTTCTCAGGAAAAAAAGACTAAAGTTGTACATTTAGCAAGGTTTGAAGAGATCTAGCTAGACACGGATCACTATTAAGATAATTATTGAGATCACTACTATCCCAACCCTTGTGGAGTGGCAGCACAAGAGCCAATTTCCATTCTTTTGGAATACTTCCTGATTAAAATGTTAAATAACCAAATGTGGGTTAATGAGCCGACAATGATGGGAGCGCTGCACACTTAAAGCAGACCAGGATCTAAATTTCCCGTTGTCTATTGCTAGCAAGCATCCAGTACTTATTTTTCTGTAAATAACCTAAAAGAAAAGCTTTGACAATCATTTCTCTGATCATACAGCTAGTTTCAACTGAGCCCAATATCACTGTGAATAGGATTACACGGAACCCAAACCGGCACCTCGCGTGTGCCATCGTGCATGAATTTATTTTGTCCCCTCACACCAAAAGCGATCACGACACGCAGGTTAACATATCAAAACAAACTCTGAACAAATTACATTGATTTGGGGACTTGTCGAAAAGCATTAAACATTTATGGCGTTTTAGCTAGTTAGCTTGCACTTGCTAGCTATTTTGTCCTATTTAGCTAGCGTGCTGTTGCTAGCTAATTTCTCCTGAGATATAAACATTGAGTTGTTCTTTTACCTGAAATGCACAAGGTCCTCTACTCCAACAATTAATCCACACATAAAACGGTCAAACAAATCATTCCTAGTTATCTCTCCTCCTATGCTTTTTCTTTTCTTGACTTTATATTGCGATTGGCAACTTTCATAAATTAGGTGCATTACCGCAACTGACCTCGTTCGTCTTTCAGTCACCCACGATGGCTCTGGTTTGAGTGTTAGACGGTATTTCGAAGAGATTAGTTATTTCAAAAAGTCTGTTAAAATTCACACAAATAAAATAGGTTGGTGAGGAATCAGCTAAATGTCAATCCACACAGATTGATAGTTAGTTAGATGGAATCACACAGTTTGTAGGATCACCACAGTTATAGGCAGCAAACCAGAGCCCTACGACAGACTAGAACCCAGCCATTACTAGGACCCAGCATATAAATACACCCAAGGCACAAACTCACCAGCCTAACAACAGCAAGGAGAGAGCAGTGACTTACTCAATGCGATTAAATGCTGGGGCCCATCCAAACAACAATGCAACGGAGGCCATGTTACCAGTATGCTAGCCTAGAAAGAAGCACCTTGGTGGGTATGTAGAAGCCGGGAGGGAGGCAAACGCTATACCGGGTGGTGGAAGAGTAAATAGTAAATCCATGTATGCTAAACGAAGTGGAGTTTGTTTGGTAGAAATTCAAAACCACCCAAGACACAATGTCAAGTGGAAGGATGAAAAAATCAGTAGGAAGGTGTCTGCTCAGAAAAATGCCCCAGTGCAGAGTAGGGTGCCCAGGTAAATCGAAGTAGGCCTCAAAAGTTTCAGCAGACCTCCTTAAAACGGACATCATTATTACAGGCATAACCGGCATAACACTATTACAGCCATCGTAATTTTAATTTTATTTTTATTTCACCTTTATTTAACCAGGTAGGCTAGTTGAGAACAAGTTCTCATTTGCAACTGCGACCTGGCCAAGATAAAGCATAGCAGTGTGAACAGACAACACAGAGTTAGTTACACATGGAGTAAACAATTAACAAGTCAATAACACAGTAGAAAAAATGTGTGCAAAAGGCATGAGGAGGTAGGCGAATAATACAATTTTGCAGATTAACACTGGAGTGATAAATGATCAGATGGTCATGTACAGGTAGAGATATTGGTGTGCAAAAGAGCAGAAAAGTAAATAAATAAAAAACAGTATAAAAACAGTATGGGAATGAGGTAGGTGAAAATGGGTGGGCTATTTACCTATGTACAGCTGCAGCGATCGGTTAGCTGCTCGGATAGCTGATGTTTGAAGTTGGTGAGGGAGATAAAAGTCTCCAACTTCAGCGATTTTTGCAGTTCGTTCCAGTCACAGGCAGCAGAGTACTGGAACGAAAGGCGGCCAAATGAGGTGTTGGCTTTAGGGATGATCAGTGAGATACAATTGCTGGAGCGCGTGCTACGGATGGGTGTTGCCATCGTGACCAGTGAACTGAGATAAGGCGGAGCTTTACCTAGCATGGACTTGTAGATGACCTGGAGCCAGTGGGTCTGGCGACGAATATGTAGTGAGGGCCAGCCGACTAGAGCATACAAGTCGCAGTGGTGGGTGGTATAAGGTGCTTTAGTGACAAAACGGATGGCACTGTGATAGACTGCATCCAGTTTGCTGAGTAGAGTGTTGGAAGCCATTTTGTAGATGACATCGCCGAAGTCGGTAGGATAGTCAGTTTTACTAGGGTAAGCTTGGCGGCGTGAGTGAAGGAGGCTTTGTTGCGGAATAGAAAGCCGATTCTTGATTTGATTTTCGATTGGAGATGTTTGATGTGAGTCTGGAAGGAGAGTTTGCAGTCTAGCCAGACACCTAGGTACTTATAGATGTCCACATATTCAAGGTCGGAACCATCCAGGGTAGTGATGCTAGTCGGGCATGCGGGTGCAGGCAGCGATCGGTTGAAAAGCATGCATTTGGTTTTACTCGCGTTTAAGAGCAGTTGGAGGCCACGGAAGGAGTGCTGTATGGCATTGAAGCTCGTTTGGAGGTTAGATAGCACAGTGTCCAATGACGGGCCGAAAGTATATAGAATGGTGTCGTCTGCGTAGAGGTGGATCAGGGAATCGCCCGCAGCAAGAGCAACATCATTGATATATACAGAGAAAAGAGTCGGCCCGAGAATTGAACCCTGTGGCACCCCCATAGAGACTGCCAGAGGACCGGACAGCATGCCCTCCGATTTGACACACTGAACTCTGTCTGCAAAGTAATTGGTGAACCAGGCAAGGCAGTCATTCGAAAAACTGAGGCTATTGAGTCTGCCGATAAGAATATGGTGATTGACAGAGTCGAAAGCCTTGGCGAGGTCGATGAAGACGGCTGCACAGTACTGTCTTTTATCGATGGTGGTTATGATATCGTTTAGTACCTTGAGTGTGGCTGAGGTGCACCCGTGACCGGCTCGGAAACCAGATTGCACAGCGGAGAAGGTACGGTGGGATTCGAGATGGTCAGTGACCTGTTTGTTGACTTGGCTTTCGAAGACCTTAGATAGGCAGGGCAGGATGGATATAGGTCTATAACAGTTTTGGTCCAGGGTGTCTCCCCTTTGAAGAGGGGGATGACTGCGGCAGCTTTCCAATCCTTGGGGATCTCAGACGGGGTTGCGACAATGGCGGCAGATAGTTTCAGAAATAGAGGGTCCAGATTGTCAAGCCCAGCTGATTTGTACGGGTCCAGGTTTTGCAGCTCTTTCAGAACATCTGCTATCTGGATTTGGGTAAAGGAGAACCTGGAGAGGCTTGGGCGAGGAGCTGCGGGGGGGGCGGAGCTGTTGGCCGAGGTTGGAGTAGCCAGGCGGAAGGCAAGGCCAGCCGTTGAGAAGTGCTTATTGAAGTTTTCGGTAATCATGGATTTATCGGTGGAGACCGTGTTACCTAGCCTCAGTGCAGTGGGCAGCTGGGAGGAGGTGCTCTTGTTCTCCATGGACTTCACAGTGTCCCATAACTTTTTGGAGTTGGAGCTACAGGATGCAAACTTCTGCCTGAAGAAGCTGGCCTTAGCTTTCCTGACTGACTGCGTGTATTGGTTCCTGACTTCCCTGAACAGTTGCATATCACGGGGGCTATTCGATGCTATTGCAGTCCGCCACAGGATGTTTTTGTGCTGGTCGAGGGCGGTCAGGTCTGGAGTGAGCCACGGGCTTTATCTGTTCTTGGTTCTGCATTTTTTGAACGGAGCATGCTTATCTAAAATGTTGAGGAAGTTACTTTTAAAGAATGACCAGGCATCCTCAACTGACGGGATGAGGTCAATGTCCTTCCAGGATACCCGGGCCAGGTCGATTAGAAAGGCCTGCTCACAGAAGTGTTTTAGGGAGCGTTTGACAGTGATGAGGGGTGGTCGTTTGACTGCGGCTCCGTGGCGGATACAGGCAATGAGGCAGTGATCGCCGAGATCCTGGTTGAAGACAGCGGAGGTGTACTTGGAGGGCCAGTTGGTCAGGATGATGTCTATGAGGGTGCCCTTGTTTAGAGAGTTAGGGTTGTACCTGGTGGGTTCCTTGATGATTTGAGTGAGATTGAGGGCATCTAGCTTAGATTGTAGGACTGCCGGGGTGTTAAGCATATCCCAGTTTAGGTCACCTAACAGAACAAACTCTGAAGCTAGATGGGGGGCGATCAATTCACAAATGGTGTCCAGGGCACAGCTGGGAGCTGAGGCAACAGTGAGAGACTTATTTCTGGAGAGAGTAATTTTCAAAATTAGTAGTTCAAACTGTTTGGGTATGGACCTGGAAAGTATGACATTACCTTGCAGGCTATCTCTGCAGTAGACTGCGACTCCGCCCTCTTTGGCAGTTCTATCTTGACGGAGGATGTTATAGTTGGGTATGGAAATCTCTGAATTTTTGGTGGCCTTCCTGAGTCAGGATTCAGACACGGCAAGGACATCAGGGTTAGCAGAGTGTGCTAAAGCAGTGAGTAAAACAAACTTAGGGAGGAGGCTTCTGATGTTGACATGCATAAAACCAAGGCTTTTTCGATCACAGAAGTCAACAAATGAGGGTACCTGGGGACATGCAGGGCCTGGGTTTACCTCCACATCATAATTGATGGGGTAAACTCTGAATTTCTTGAATTATACAAAGGGGTACCAGGTGTCAGGGTAGCCTAGTGGTTAGAGCGTTGGACTAGTAACCGGAAGGTTGCAAGTTCAAATCCCCGAACTGACAAGGTACAAATCTGTCGTTCTTCCCCTGAACAGGCAACTAACCCACTGTTCCTAGGCCATCATTGAAAATAAGAATTTACCTAGTTAAATAAAGGTAAAATAAATCAATTTAGACCTCTCATATCATTATTATGGATGAGGACAAAGGAGGAGAACAGGCAAGATGAGGAGGTGAAGATAGCAGAAGAGAGCGAAGGGAAAGGAAAGTGGAGAAGGAGGGTGAGAAGGAATAAGAAAAGAAGGAAGGAAGAGGGGATATACACTGAACAAAAATATAAATGCAACTTGTAAATTGTTGGTTCCATGTTTCACAAGCTGAAATGAAAGTTCCCAGAAAGCTTATTTCTCTCAAATGTTGTGCAGAAATGTGTTTATATCCCTGTTAGTGAGCATTTGAAACTGTGTTTGCACATCCAAAGCATTTGTCTGTCAGAAACCGTCTCAGGGAAGCTCGTCTGAGTGCTCGTCGTCCTCACTAGGGTCTTGACCTGACTACAGTTCGGCGTTCTAACCTACCTCAGTGCTTACCTTTGATGGCCACTGGCATGCTGGAGAAGTGTGCTCTTCATGGATGAATCCCGGTTTCAACTGTACCCTGGCATACAACGTTTATGGCGTCATGTAGGCGAGCAGTTTGCTGATGTCATGCTTGCTTGCATACACAACAAGATCTCACGGTTTTGTCCACGTTTCTCCAAACGTCAAATTTCAAAGTTTCTCAAAACTTCAAAGTTTGACCCTTATTAAGTTTGTATAGAGTTACGGTAACAACAGAAACAACTCGCTAAAGTGACAGCGATTTAATTACATTGCAGATATGATAACAAACACACAATCATAATATCAAATTCCCAGTTTATGCTACACAGCCATCTTTATAAGAGGTTTTTAAAAATAGGTTCTATTTGAGTCAACATTCCATGACGTACACAAAGGCATTGTTGGCAGAATCGATGGATGCAGTTCAATGCATGATTCATATAATTCACCAATACATTTCTTGGTACTCCAAAAATATTGCTATCAGATTGCAAATCACAATTGGCCTGGTACATTGTTTTGCTGCCTCTATTCGGGATGCACTGTTTCAGTTACAATGGCTCAATATTTTGGACTAAAACTGACTAATGTAACCACGCAAGGGCAATGATCACAAGTCAGTCATAGCGTGTGTGTGACTTTTTCCCCTCGTGTCATTTTTCGGTGGATAAACACAGCTAGTAAGAACTTGAATGACTGTTAACCAGTTAGCATATCGCTAGAGTTCGCAAATTCACTCTGGCTATGTACTCTGATTTCAGAGCACTCTTGAATAACTGATGAATTTATGAACGTGCAACAGCCACTGACACCGCACATTGACTCGGTACCGGTAACCCCTGTATATAGCCTCATTATTGTTATTTTTTGTCTTACTTCTTTTTATTTTTTAAACTTTAGTTTATTTATCATTTCTATTTTCTGAATTGCATTGTTGGTTAAGGGGTGGTAAGTCAGCATTTCATGGTAAGGTCTACCTACACCTGTTGCATTCGGCGCATGTGACAAATTTGATTTAATATGACCAAAGGGTGTCAGTAAATGTAGGCAAAGAAAGTAACACTTAGATAACATGTAAACAGCCAAACCAGCTCTTCTCGTTTGTGTCTGGAAGTAGCTAACTAGCAAGCTAGACAACTTTAGCTAGTTAGCTTTGGGTGCTTGGTTGGGACGAGTAGGCCACAATTCCCCATCGTTTATCAGTGCAATTTTGACGGCCAGCTAATTGAAAACATTTGAGAGAGTTTATCTAATGTTCCTTCGTTAGATTTGAGCTCATCTTTCTCTGGCTAACATTAGTTCTTGATCTTTTTGTTGTTGGTGTGCATAACTGATGAAGAGAGAGCCTACCATTACATGGTTGTTTAATCAATAGGACTGTAAAGTTCCCAAATGTACTGTAAGATGACTCCCGTGGTGTTTACATATTTGCAGAAATTAATTCAGGTGTTTTCTTTTGGCTTTTGGTGAATGCGTTGTAATGATCTCAAGTCGCGCTGTTGCAACTGCCCGTAAACACACAGCCCAGTTCAAACGTGAATGATGGCAGGCCTGTGTGGCAAATAAATGCCTACATTAGCTCTGATTGGCTGAACGAGACAGACGTTTTATTACTGCAGTTAATTGTCCAACCGCACGGCCACTTTCAAACGCACGGCCGCTTTCCCAATCTAATTTTCACAAATACCTTCGCATACCTAATTCCCAAACATTATATTAATTTTTGAAAATGGGAAAATTACCATGTCTAAGTACTCGCTTGTCAGAAAATGTTTTAAAAAAAATAGGTAAAAAAGTGATATTATTGCTGGGGTATATGAACAGATGTCATGTTGCTAAAATCCTGCCAGTTCCAGTTTAAGTTTAGGCATTCATTCCGAATAGTTAAGTTCAGGGTTAAGGTTTTGGTGAGGTTTAAAATGAAAAACCAGTGCCCTAACACTTGGATTGAATTTGCGGCCCTCCGAGCCAGAGCCGGAGCTTGCGGCTTACTCCCATCCACTACCCCCATCCACAACTGGGCTCCAGAGTGGCGCAGCGGTCTGGGGCACTGCATCTCGGTGCAAGAGGCGTCACTACAGTCCCTGGTTTGAATCTAGGCTCTATCACATCCGGCCATGATTGGGATAGGGCGGGGCACAATTGGCCCAGGCGTCGTCCGGGTTTGGCCGGGGTAGGCTGTCATTGTAAATAAGAATTTGTTCTTAACTGACTTGCCTAGTTAAGTAAAGGTTAAATAAAAAATGAAATTAAAAATCCCTAGCAAACTGCATGCCTAGTTAATGGTACGGTAATAGCACTCACCGTTGCCCAAAGGGGCTGGTTTTTAAGTAATCTCCTGACGTCCTTGGTACCTGGATGGACATTAAATTTCACAACCTGGCTGTGCATACCTGCATGCTTGCATGCTCGAGTGTGTAACTGCATGTGTGTGCGTGTGTTTGTGCATATCTGCTATTGTGAAACCTGCTACATGCACATTAAATATTTTGTGTGTGTTCCCTGCAGTACATCTGAGCACAGGGGACTCTAGACATTGATCATTATCTAAGTGAGGGGGTTTGAATACATTCCATGTTCGGTTCTGTTTTATCAGTCTCTGGTTCTAACAAGGTTCCTCTTCTGTCATCTGACACATCATAGCTCTGTCTGTACAGCAGTGGAGGCTGCTGAGGGGAGGACGGATCATAATAATGGCTGGAATGGAGTCAATGGAATGGCATCAGCCACATGGAAACCACATGTTTGATGTGTTTGATACTATTCCTTTTACTCCATTCCAGCCATTATTATGAGCCATCCTCCCCTCAGCAGACTCCACTGCTGTACAGTTCACTCTGCTCAGTACTGTCTAGCTTCACATATACATCTCTATATCTTTTTCTACCATATTCTTTCCATCTATCTAATTCTACAGATATCTGTGTGCATGTGCATGTGTGTTTTATGTCTGTCGTTGTGTGTGTGTGTGTGTGGCTTTGGTTAGGCTAGCCAGCTGTGTCTATGCTGCTACCAGGCGTCTCTCTTCTTCTTTCCTCTTTTCCCCTCCTTGTCAAATTCCTTCTCCTTTCCTTTTCCGCTCCTCACTTTGCCAGTTTCCCATCTTCCTCTCTCCGCCTCTCCTCGTCCCCCACTCCCCCTTCTCTCTGACCTTGTCTAGGGGGGAGGGTGGGGGGTGTAGTTGAGAGGCTGCCCAACTGCAGCACTTTAATAAAACATACGTGTAAGACACTACATGTTTGTGTGTGTGTGCATGCGTGTGTACAGATCTGAATGCGTGTGCGTGTGTGTCTGGGGGCAAGGCTTTGTGTGTAGATGCCCATAAAGGCTGTGTGAGAGAGATAACAGCTGACCCAGGGCAACACTAATTGGCCCATGCACTCACTCTGGATATTGCTCTCTCTCTCTCCCCATCTCTATGGCTCCCTCTCCTGAGATCCCTCACTTTTCCCCCTGAATACTTTAGCACAGGAAGGAGAGGAGAGGAGGATGGACATGAGATTAAGAGATAGACAGGGCCTTGGGCTATGGGCTTGAGACTCTTTAACAAGAAGACACGGTTTAGATTGCAATCAAAGCCCTCGCACCTATGCGCCCGCGCACGCACGCACACACACCAGCCAGTTAACCCATGACACAAGTCAGTATTTGACACCAATCCATGTCTGGATAGGAGGCGTAGGTGGAGAGGGAGAGGGGAGAGAGACAGAAAGAGAGATAGGGATAGAGAGAATCAGAGGTGGTCTACAAATCATCTGCTCGAGAAAATAGCGGCTGATTCTCGTTGATGATCCCTCCATCTTAGCATTCGTCCACCATTGTAAGACATATTTTTTTAAGCTATAGAAATGCATTCATTAACATCTACATTTATTTTTGCCAGATGTATTATATTGCAGACACACAAATGCATATGTGATCTGAACATAAACATTAAAAAAGATATATATATATATATATATATATATATATATAATATATATTTTTTTAAATCCTTAAAGTATCATTTTTGGAATGATATTGTAACGGCTTTCTTCCTGGGAAGACACAAAGACAGGAAACAACCACCCACAAAACCCAACACAAAACAGGCTACCTAAATATGGTTCCCAATCAGAGACAATGACTAACACCTGCCTCTGATTGAGAACCATATCAGGCCAAACATAGAAATAGACAAACTAGACACACAACATAGAATGCCCAACCGGCTCACGTCCTGACCAACACTAAAACAAGGAAAACGCACAAGAACTAAGGTCAGAACGTGACAGATATAATGTTACTGTCTTCACTACAACAACAAAAAAATATTCAAATTCTGTCCCGTTAAATTCATTCCCTTGGAGGACTGCTCCTTCTGGAGAGGGCCAATATGGCCGACTGGTGGCTTCAAAGCCTCTCACTGGCCAACACATAGCATCAGCAATCCAGGGTTGGTATACATCATTGGAAGGAACACGCAGCCAGAGAGATATAGAGATGTATGCACAGCGTTCCCCAACATTCCCCAAGGCCCGAGTAGGAGACTAATGCATCCTGGCTGTAATTGAGTTTAATAGGTAAAACAATTGATAATATATAATAATAATAATAATATGCCTTAAACACTTCAGAATTTGACGTTTGGAACAACTTAGACATTGGACTTTTCTGAAACATGGATGAACTTCTAATTCTGACGTGAGACCTTGAGAGCTAGTTCACACACAACCAAACACTCATGTGAAATGTCCTACATTGGTAGTAGGCAATTTGAATCGATAAGAGTAAATGCCCATTCCGAGAGCAACACACACACACCGCACATACCGGAAAATAATACAGACATGAGCTGGAAGGTGAAGCTGTAATGAAGTCGTTATTCTCCAGTCATTAAGGCTTGTCTACTTCAATCACCCTGAGCTCAGCTCATTTGACACGATCAATACACTACAAGGAGGGGGAGGAGGGGGAGGTGTGTGTGTCAGAGTTGCCCTACGGGGACCAATAGTGCTCTATTAGAAGTCTAATATAAGATGTGGAGTATGAAATAAAAATGCTGATTTAGAATGTGTTCCCACTACAACAAACCGTGTCACCGATAATGAGAATAAGGGCTTGAACTTTACATAACAGTTTCTCCTTCCCACTGACAGTATTGTTTCTTTAAATTGTGTGTGTGTGTGTGTCAGCTCCGAGTGATTTCAATTTAAGAAATCTATTCTCAAGTATTCCCACGCATGATAGAGAGACACGTGATTGTATTCAAATGTAAGCAAGATTTGAAAATATTATGTTTCAGTCAAACATTATTTCTGTTTGGGCTTCTTGCGGTCAATTGAGAGTCTACAAATGATTTGTAATTAATTTCCGTCCCCCCGACCATCTGCTCCAGAAAAGAAATTGGCCTGCAGCTGAATCTAGCTGGTGATCCCTGCATTAGTCTCTGGTGATGTGTAACAAGACGAGCACTGGGGTCAGACACAGATTGTGTCTGTGTCTGTTATTAACTTTTAGTACTCATATTAGCCTTTTCCTCTCTAGCTTTCTCTCCTTCTCTCCATCTCTCTCGCTGCCTCTCAATTCAATTCAAGTGGCTTTATTGTCATGGGAAACATGTTTACATTGCCAAAGCAGTGAAGTAGATAATAAACAAAAGTGAAATAAATGATACAAAAATTAACAGTAAACAGAAAACTCACAATTTCCATGTTTCAAATGTCATATTATGGCTACTGTATATACAGTGTTTTTATATATATATAATATGGGTTGTATTAACAATGGTGTTTGTTCTTCACCGGTTGCCCTTTTCTTGTGGTAACAGGTCACAAATGTTGCTGCTGTGATGGCACACTGTGGTATTTCAGCTAATAGAAATGGGAGTTTATCAACATTTGATTTTTTTTCAAATTCCTTGTGGGTCTGTGTAATCTGAGGGAAATGTGTGTCTCTAATATGGTCATACATTAGGCAGGAGGATAGGAAGTGCAGCTCAGTTTCCACCACATAGCACACTCTCTCAAGAGCCAGGTCTGCCTACGGTGGCCTCTCTCAATAGCAAGGCTATGCTCACTGAGTCTGAACAAAGTCAAAGCTTTCCTTCTTTTTGGGTCAGTCACAGTGGTCAGGTATTCTGCCACTGTGTACTCACAGTGTACTCTCTCTCTCTCTCTCAACCCCACCCTACTCCCAGACTCCTCTCTGTCCAAGGCCAACCCATGCTCAGAGCCAGGAAAACCGTGTAACCCATGCCTTGACGCAGCCAAGGCCTGTAACCTCAACGAAACCTGCAAGAGACAACGCTCCAATTACATCGCTATCTGCAACAAACCTCCTCAGCCCTCACAGGCCAACCAGGAGCCTTGCAGCCGCAAACGATGTCACAAGGTGGGTGGTGGTTGGACTGAAGTCTGAAACGATGTCACAAGGTGGGTGGTGGTTGGACTGAAGTCTGAAACGATGTCACAAGGTGGGTGGTGGTTGGACTGAAGTCTGAAACGATGTCACAAGGTGGGTGGTGGTTGGACTGAAGTCTGAAACGATGTCACAAGGTGGGTGGTGGTTGGACTGAAGTCTGAAACGATGTCACAAGGTGGGTGGTGGTTGGACTGAAGTCTGAAACGATGTCACAAGGTGGGTGGAGGTTGGACTGAAGTCTGAAATGATGTCACAAGGTGGGTGGTGGTTGGACTGAAGTCTGAAACGATGTCACAAGGTGGGTGGTGGTTGGACTGAATGAAGTCTGAAATGATGTCACAAGGTGGGTGGTGGTTGGACTGAAGTCTGAAATGATCCTATTCCCTAGTAATACACTACTTCTAACGAGAGTCCCATCACATGGTGGATGATGATAATGACGATAATGTTGATGATGAAGAAGACGACTATAATGATTGCAATTTGTCCTGTGTGTCCCCAGGCGCTGCGTCAGTTTTTTGAGCGTGTGTCGTGGGAGCTGAGTTACCCCCTTTTGTTCTGCTCGTGTCCTGACCAGGCTTGTGCAGAGAGACGTAGACAGACCATCGTACCTGCCTGCTCCCACCAGGAGAAACACAGACCCTCCTGTCTAGAGCTACGGCGCAACTGCCGCTCCGACGCACTCTGCAGGTAGGCTACACGCTCACGCACACTCAAGTGTACACACGCATTTACACACGCATGCATGAACACACACACACACACACAACCAGACACACATTGAGCACTGGGATCAGAATCTTTTGGCTGCCTCATGAATGAGATTTTCTCTCTTCCTCCAACATAATGTCCCAAATATCCCAGCAGTTTGTGCGGGCTGTTTGGGTGGTTTGGTGTTTGTGTGTGTACTGAAAGGCTTTCAGGGCAATTTAGAGAGTGAGAGAAAGAAAGACAGAGAGCAGAGATGGAGAGAGAAAGAAAAAGAAGGGTAAAAAAGAAAGAGCGAGGGGGCAGAGGAGAGAGTAAGAAGAGGAGCGTGGGGAAGAGAAGAGGTAGAGAGATTAAGAGAGAGGTAGAGGATGGTAACTGCGGGGATAACTTGGGGCCTCTGAGTTGGACACTGATTGGAGCAGGCAGCCATGTTCTCATTAGCTATGTAAATATTGTAAATATGTAAAGACAATTAATTAAAGAGAAGATTTAGTCGGAACAAAACCCCTGATTATAACCAAATACACACTCACAGATGCACCGGGGGGTGTATTGCTTTAGAGCCCTATTAAAACGAGGTAGATTGGTCCTACTACTTTTCAAATGTGCAAAAATGTATCTGAAATGTAGCCAACAACTGTAGTTTTATATAATAACACAAAGATATGCACCCCATTGTGACATACAAGTGTATCCGAAATGCAGCTGTAGTTGCCGTAGGCCTACACATCATTTTTCTGTGGGAGAGTTTCAGGAAAGCAAACTAAATCAAACTAAGTGCATGTTCTATATTCATAGCTGATGTGAAATTTCCTACATGGCAGAAGCCAATTAGAATCTGCCGCGAATAACAGTAAATGGCCATTCCGAGAGCAACGCGCGCACGCACGCACGC
Organism: Oncorhynchus keta; assembly: GCF_023373465.1. Taxonomy (NCBI): domain Eukaryota; kingdom Metazoa; phylum Chordata; class Actinopteri; order Salmoniformes; family Salmonidae; genus Oncorhynchus; species Oncorhynchus keta. The sequence goes on along the minus strand of NC_068426.1, from coordinate 35,517,793 downwards.
GCACGCACACACGCACACACGCGCACACACACACACACACACACACACACACACACACACACACACACACACACACACACACACACACACACACACACACACACACACACACACACACGCAAGGAGCGGTGACAAAGTAGGCTGTGTAGTTTTCATAATATTGACATCACTTTTACAGTAGTCTATCACATAACAACGATGTGTAATGAAATTGATAACAGAGTGAACGTTTCGTCCTGTACTACTGCGACATACAAAAATGTCAAAAATGTTGACCCTTCTGAAATGCAGCCATATCCACGACTCTCATTTTGCACACAAGAAAGCATGCAATGTTCAAGAGAAGCCCGACACACACCGTAACCATCGATTAAGATCACTTCATTGGTCAATTGCACACAAGGTCCAACCAGAATTTGACTTCCGCTTTTAACCCAACTCCTCCAAAAGACACACATACAGCTGTTTTTTTGGAGAGGTACGGGGAGCTGTCACACACTGGGAGCCCAGGAGCTGTTCACTTGCAGACAGATTTCTCCTGTCGGAACCGGGATATGAACTGGTTGCTGGCTCGCCTCTCTAACCGCCAGGCTACCTGCCACCCCAGGACAATGGACAGAAGGCTACCACCAGTCAGTGTGATGAAAGGATAACGTTAGATGCACCAACCAAGAGGAGCACCAGGCCAGGGGTCACCTCCGAGCACAACCAATAGGCTACATTAGCCATTTTCTCAGCAAATAACGCAAATCTGTCTATCTAACAATAGCAATTAGACCCGCAAAAGCAAGAAATTACATTAAGACTCAATTAAATCTAAAATTGGCATTAAAGTAAAAAGCAAACGCCTAAACTATATATTACATTTTAAACAATGGACCAACAACCAGTAAGCTTACATGAGGGAAAACAAACGGTTTTAGCTTTTACCATTTAGAAGAGTTGCAGCCTCCTCTATGCTGTGTTGAACCGTGCAAGGAAAGATGTACTTCAGGGTGGAGAAGGAAGTTTTGCACAGTGCTGAAGGTGCCCCAAATGTTAATGCAAGTTTCAGTGCCAACAGCACAGTCGGCATTGCTGACAAAGGCCCGCTGTCATTTTGAAGAACACTGAGTGGGGTTCCTTGTTGTAGCTGGGTGTGGTTGCGATTTCTCTTCGCAAGCCACATTAAACTCAGCTTCCAATAGTTCAGTTTTGGTTAGATCCAACAAAGGCTTGACCTTGTACACATCAAAATGTTTGGGCTCAGGATCCATGGCACACAGGCTCCACCAGTCGACTATTTGGTTTGCTAAATCGTGATGACATTTCCCCCAGCACGGCATCCAAAATGCTGAAAACAGTTGATCACTTCTCATATCCATCACCATGCTGACCCACTATGCTTTCAGTACTCTTGCAGAGTTTTACTGATGAGTCTCCATAGTTTGCTTGGAGCTGGTGTGCTCATGACCTCCTGGCATTCACCCGAAATCTTTTAGAATTCAGCATCATATCGCAGTTTATCAACGCACCCATAAGTACTGTGGACAAGTTTGACACCGGTGTGGAGATCAGTTGCTTCAGACTGCAGTAACTTATTAGGAGGGTCGAGGAGCCCCCGGATATTGTGAATTATTGTTAGCAATGAACTTAAACCTCTGCTCTGTCACTGTTTTCAATAAGCCTGTGGCCTTGAGTCTCACATCTGTGCAATACGTGCAAGGAGATTCAAGCATCTCTGTGATGTTGTCACTTGATTTCAAAATGACTGACACACACCACAACCAAATGCGATTAAATTTAGCATGCAATATTTTCTGCACACCCCCGTGTTTTTCCCAGACAACACTCTAGCTGATGCCAACATTTGTTAGCGCTGACTCTGATAGATAGATGCCCCCCACAAAATAAAATAAACTGGATGGGAAGCACCTGCCCCATATATCTGGGCCTGTCTCCTCTCCTCTCATAAATATACAGTAGGTGTTGTTAAAATGGGAGTGTAGGTTATTTCTGACCAATTATATTTAAGGTCAGCAGTGTCAGTTATACATTTCCATATTATTATAATTTCACTGTGTTTGGTTTGTGTGTGTTTTCCTTCTGCTAATGTACATATTATAATAAGGTGTTTCCCACGGGATAACTGTGAATCTGCTTCACTGTAACTGACAAGTCAGGGTCAGAGAGAGAGAGAGAGGGAGAGAGAGAGAGAGAGAGAGAGAGAGAGAGAGAGAGAGAGAGAGAGAGAGAGAGAGAGAGAGAGAGAGAGAGAGAGAGAGAGAGAGAGAGAGAGAGAGAATCTATGTCCTTATTTGATATGCATGTGCACTACTTTGGCTAGCCTAGGCTGTTAGCTTGGATACTAGAATACAGCATAGCAGCTAGCTGTCAGACAGTGAGTCTGTCTCGTCTTTCAACAACAGTTCGCTTATCGAATATGAATTTACACACTCACACATAAAAATACACGCACAAATGTACACAAGCATGGACACACTCCGCCCTTTGATCTTTGTCAATGAGTCAGACACCACATCCACCATCACAGCTCCCCCAAACAAAGGGCACAGAAGTCAGTGTGAGTGTCAACTTCAAAGGTTCCTGTGAAGCGTTGCTCATCCATCCTAAGACACCTAAACTCATGCCGACATAGACACCAAAACACACACACAGGCATAAGCACACACTCCCATGGAATGACTGACCTCTATGAGAACGTCAACAGCACAGTATTCAGACCTGTCAGTCATACACACACATGCAATTTGGTAAACATTTGGTACATGTTTTAATCGCTTATTAATAAACAATCAACCAAATTGTTATTAATGAAAACACTACAACTTATTGGTAGGTCTAACTTTACTAGTTACTTCTGTGAATGTTCATTATCCTCCCTCCTAATAAGGGAGGGACATTTGAAAATATCTTCAAGATATGTGGGTTTTTGGTAACAGAATGACAACACTAGGCAATATTTTTCTTACATTTACAGAAGGCCAATCATTTCTGCAAAACGAAATACACATGTTGATACTATTTGGCGGTCGTCTTTACTTCCAGACTATTGTTTTTTATGTATTTCTAAAACCTTTTAAGACTTTTTCTGCTAGGTATTTTCTAAGATCCCATTTGACCAGAAATCAAAGCCTTTGCTTATTCCACATTTGTAGGATGGAAAATTGTTGAAGACTATATAGATATACAGTGGGAAGAACAAGTATTTGATACATTGCCGATTTTGCAGGTTTTCCAACAAAGCATGTAGAGGTCTGTCATTTTTGTCATAGGTACACCTCAACTGTGAGAGACGGAATCTAAAACAAAATCCAGAAAATCACATTGTATGATTTTTAAGTAATTAATTTGCATTTTATTGCATGACATAAGTATTTGATCACCTACCAACCAGTAAGAATTCCGGCTCTCACAGACCTGTTAGTTTTTCTTTAAGAAGCCCTCCTGTTCTCCACTCATTACTACTCTTGCTCTGGGCGATTCCCTGATCCACCTCTACGCAGATGACACCATTCTGTATACTTCCGGCCCGTCCTTAGACACTGTGCTATCTAACCTCCAAACGAGCTTCAATGCCATACAACACTCCTTCAAATGCATGCTTTTCAACCGTTCTCTGCCTGCACCCGCACACCCGACTAGCATCACCACCCTGGATGGTTCCGACCTTGAATATGTGGACATCTATAAGTACCTAGGTGTCTGGCTAGACTGTAAACTCTCCTTCCAGACTCATATTTATCCAATCTAAAATCAAATATAGAGTCGGCTTTCTATTCCGCAACAAAGCCTCCTTCACTCACGCCGCCAAACTTACCCTAGTAAAACTGACTATCCTACCGGTATCCTCGACTTCGGCGATGTCATCTACAAAATAGCAACACTCTACTCAGCAAACTGGATGCAGTTTATCACAGTGCCATCCATTTTGTTACTAAAGCACCTTATACCACCCACCACTGCGACCTGTATGCTCTAGTCGGCTGGCCCTCGCTACATATTCGTCCCAGACCCACTGGCTCCAGGTCATCTACAAGTCTATGCTAGGTAAAGCTCTGTGTTCACTGGTCAGAACACCCACCCGTAGCACGCAGCAGGTGTATCTCACTGATCATCCCTAAAGCCAACACCTCATTTGTTAGTTCTCTGCTGGTGACTGGAACGAATAAAAATTAGCTGAAGTTGGAGACATCTCCCTCATTCAAACATCTGCGATCTGACAGCTAACCGATCGCTGCAGCTGTCTATCGGTAAATAGCCCACCCAGTTTTACCTACCTCTTCCCCATACTGTTTATATTTATTTACTTTTCTGCTCTTTTGCACACAATATCTCTACCTGTACATGACCATCTGATCATTTATCACTCCAGTGTTAATCTGCAAAATTGCATTATTCGCCTACCTCCTCATGCCTTTTGCACACAATGTATATAGACTCTTTTTTTTCTTCTTTTTTTCTACTGTGTTATTGACTTGTTAATTTTTACTCCATGTTAACTCTGTGTTGTTGTCTGTTCACACTGCTATGCTTTATCTTGGCCAGGTCGCAGTGATAAATGAGAACTTGTTCTCAGGTTAAATAAAGGTGTTCTCAACTAGCCTGCCAGGTTAAATAAAGGTGTTCTCAACTATCCTGCCTGGTTAAATAAAGGTGAAATAAAAAAAATAAAAAAAAAAACCTGTATTAACCGCACCTGTTTGAACTCATTACCTGTATAAAAGACACCTGTCCAAACTAATCAAACAGACTGGAGACCAGATAAACTTTGTATTATGGGCTGGACAATAGGCAAGCAGCTTGGTGAGAAGGCAACAACTGTTGGCGCAATTATTAGAAAATGGAAGACGTCAAGATGACGGTTCACCCTGTCTGGGATATACTCCTTTGGGGCATCAATGATCATGAAAGGTGAGGGATCAGAGAACTACACGGCAGGACCTGGTCAATGACCTGAAGAGAGCTGGGACCACTGTCTCAAAGAAAATCTTCACACTACGCCGTTGGATTAAAATCATGCAGCGCACGCACCCCCTGCTCAAGCCAGCGCATGTCCAGGCCCGTCTGAAGTTTGCCAATGACCATCTGGATGATCCAGAGGAAGAATGGGAGAAGGTCATGTGGTCTGATGAGACAAAAATTGAGCTTTTTGGTCTAAACTCCACTCGCCGTGTTTGGAGGAAGAAGAAGGATGAGTACAACCCCAAGAACACCATCCCAACCGTGAAGTATGGAGGTGGAAACATCATTCTTTGGGGATGCTTTTCTGCAAAGGGGACAGGACGGTGAGGGGAGGATGGATGGGGCCATGTATCGTGAGATCATGGCCAGCAACCTCCTTCCCTCAGTTGCTGGCTGGGTCAATGACAACGACCCGAAACACACAGCCAGGGCACTTGGCTCAAGAAGCATCTCAAAGTCCTGGAGTGGCCTCCAAACCTGAACCTAATAGAAAATCTTTCTATCCGGGCGACAGCCCCGAAATTGAAGGATCCGGAGAAGGTCTGTATGGAGGATGGGCCAAAATCCCTGCTGCAGTGTGTGCAAACCTGGTCAAGAACTACAGGAAACGTGATCTCTGTAATTGCAAAGAAAGGTTTCTGTATCAAATATTAAGTGCCGCTTTTCTGATGTATCAAATAATTATGTCATGCAATGCTAATTAATTACTTAAAAATCATACAATGTGATATTCTGGATTTAGATTCCGTCTCTCACAGCTGAAGTGTACCTATGATAAATTACAGACCTCTACATGCTTGTATCAAATACTTATCCCCACTGTATCAGCACCGTCGTTTTCATGACGCACTTTAGTTTGGGTGGAGAAATAAAAACCCTATTACGTATTACTCGCCTGTCTCATATCATTATACAGTGTGAGACATATATAAGTGCATTCGGTATGACCCCAAGCATTATTCTAAAATGGATTCAACGGAAGCCCGAGATGCAGCCCCAATATTTTTTGAGAAGGGGGCACACGAGGAACCTGAGCCAACTCCTGGTGCTTACTGTGGGGAGCGTGTTACTGGTCAGGCACCGTGTTATGCGGGGGAATGCACGGTGGCTCAGGCTATTCTAGCCCGGTGCTCTATTCCAGCTCCTTTGGCTGGGCTAAATGGGCATCCAGCCAGGAAGGAGGGTGCCGGCTCAGGCTCCTGGTCTCCAGTGTAACAAGGAAACCCGGCTCTGTGTACTGTGTCTCCGGTGAGTCTGCACGGCCCAGTGCATCCTGTGCCAGCGTCCTGTGGCGCCCTGCATTTGCAGGGCGAGAATAAACATCCAGCCAGGACTGGGTGTCAGCTCTACACTCCAGACCTCCAGTGCGCCTCCACAGTCCAGTACGTCCTGTGCCTCCTCCCCGCACTCGCCCTGAGGTGCGTGTCACCAGCCCGGTACCATCAGTGCCGGCACCACGCACCAGGCCTACAGTGCGCCTCGGCAGTCCAGTACGTGTTCCTCCTCCCCGCAGAGGTGCGTGTCCCCAGCCCGGTACCAACAATGCCGGCACCACGCACCAGGCCTGTGCCCAGTCCTCGGCAGTCCAGAGCGTCCGGCGACAGTACCCAGTCCAGAATACCCAGTCCAGAGCGTCCGGCGACAGTACCCAGTCCAGAGCATCTGGCGACAATGCCCAGTCCAGAGCTGGTTCAAAGACCGGAACCTCCAACGACGGGCCAAGGCAACGAACAGTTGAAACTCCGGAACCTCCAACGCAGTCCGGGGTCTCCAACACGGGCCACAGTCCGGGGTCTCCAGCGAGGGCCACAGTCCGGAGTCCTCCCCAGGGGGTCTCCAGCGACGGTCCCCAGCCCGGGGTCTCCAGCGACGGTCCCGAGGAGTCCCCAGCCCGGGGTCTCCAGCGCCCCAGTCCGGGGTCTCCAGCGACGGTCCCCAGTCCGGGGGAATATCCCCAACAGAAGCATGTCCGGAACCTCCAGATGTTGATGATCAAAGGGTCCCCAGCCCAGGGCCTAAATGATCCAGCAGCGAGGGTCCCATGACGATCCGAGAGCCTCCGGCGAATCCACGAGCAGTGCTACAAGAGCGGACTGTAAAGAAGGGGCGGCGTCCGCCACCGAGGTTAGATGCCCACCCAGACCCTCCCATATAGGTTTAGGTTTGAGGCCGGGAGGCCGCAGGGGGTACTGTCACACCAGAAAATCACATTGTAGGATTTTTAATGAATTTATTTGCAAATTATGGTGGAAGATAAACTTTTATTATTGACCAAATACTTATCTCAATACTTTGTTATATACCCTTTGTTGGAAATGACAGAGGTCAAACGTTTTCTGTCTTCACAAGGTTTTCACACACTGTTGCTGGTATTTTTTGGCCCATTCCTCCATGCAGATCTCCTCTAGAGCGGTGATGTTTTGGGGCTGTTGCTGGGCAACACGGACTTTCAACTCCCTCCAAAGATTTTCTATGGGGTTGAGATCTGGAGATTGGCTAGGCCACTCCAGGACCTTGAAATGCAAATCAAATCAAATCAAATCAAATCAAATGTATTTATATAGCCCTTCGTACATCAGCTGATATCTCAAAGTGCTGTACAGAAACCCAGCCTAAAACCCCAAACAGCAAGCAATGCAGGTGTAGAAGCACGGTGGCTAGGAAAAACTCCCTAGAAAGGCCAAAACCTAGGAAGAAACCTAGAGAGGAACCAGGCTATGTGGGGTGGCCAGTCCTCTTCTGGCTGTGCCGGGTGGAGATTATAACAGAACATGGCCAAGATGTTCAAATGTTCATATATGACCAGCATGGTCGAATAATAGTAAGGCAGAACAGTTGAAACTGGAGCAGCAGCATGGCCAGGTGGAATGGGGACAGCAAGGAGTCATCATGTCAGGTAGTCCTGGGGCATGGTCCTAGGGCTCAGGTCCTCCGAGAGAGAAAAGAAAGAAGGAGAGAATTAGAGAACGCACACTTAGATTCACACAGGACACCGAATTAGGACAGGAGGGGTACTCCAGATATAACAAACTGACCCTAGCCCCCCGACACAAACTACTGCAGCATAAATACTGGAGGCTGAGACAGGAGGGGACAGGAGACACTGTGGCCCCATCCGAGGACACCCCCGGACAGGGCCAAACAGGAAGGATATAACCCCACCCACTTTGCCAAAGCACAGCCCCCACACCACTAAATGCTTCTTACGAAGCCACTCCTTCGTTGCCCGGGGTGTGCGTTTGGGATCATTGTCTTGCTGAAAGACCCAGCCACGTTTCATCTTCAATGCCCTTGCTGATGGAAGGAGGTTTTCACTCAAAATCTCACGATACATGGCCCCATTCATTCTTTCCTTTACACGGATCAGTCGCCCTGTTCCCTTTGCAGAAAAACAGCCCCAAAGCATGATGTTTCCACCCCCATCTTTCACAGTAGGTATGGTGTTCTTTGGATGCAACTCAGCATTCTTTGTCCTCCAAACACGACGAGTTGAGTTTTTACCAAAAAGTGATTTTGGTTTCATCTGACCATATGCCATTCTTGCAATCTAATTCTGGATCATCAAAATGCTCTCTAACAAACATTTCAGCGTCCTGCTACTCATGCCAGGAATATAGTATATGCGTATGATTAGTATGTGTGGATAGAAAACACTCTGACATTTCTAAAACTGGTTAAATCACGGCTGTGACTATAACAGAGCGTGTGTTTCATCGAAAAGCGCAAGAAAAACTGATCACCGAAAGCTGGGAAAAATATCCATGCGCCACTTGCATGTATTGTCTATGGGAAACCAAATTACATGTGGCTGAGATTGCAAGTCCTACAGCTTCCACACGATGTCGCCAGTCTTGTCAATTGCCTGGGCTTTGTTTCTTGGTCAAACGAGTAAAAAGTTTATCGTCGATTTGTTTAATTTTTAAAAATGACGTTGCGTTTTAAAACGCTGTTTTTTTCTGGATCACACACTTTTCATAGATCGATATTTAGGGTATATATGGACCGATTTAATCGAAAAAAAAGACCCAATAGTGATGTTTATGGGACATCTAGGAGTGCCAACAAATAAGCTCGTCGAAGGTAATGAATGTTTAATATTTTATTTCTGCATTTTGTGTAGCGCCGGCTATGCTAATTATTTTTTTTACGTCCCGTCCCCTTCAGGTATTTCGGGGTGTTGCATGCTATCAGATAATAGCTTCTCATGCTTTCGCCGAAAAGCATTTTAAAAATCTGACTTGTTGGCTGGATTCACAACGAGTGTAGCTTTAATTCAGTACCCTGCATGGTGTTTTTTAATGAACGTTTGAGTTTTAACGAGTGCTATTAGCATTTAGCGTAGCGCATTTGCATTTGCATTTCCAGATGGCTAGATGGGACGCCTGCGTGTCGGGTGCGCTTAAGATTAAGCAGGGGGACACGTCTGGCACTGCAGGATTTGAGTCCCTGGCGGCGTAGTGTGTTACTGATGGTAGGCTTTGTTACTTTGGTCCCAGCTCTCTGCAGGTCATTCACTAGGTCCCCCCGTGTGGTTCTGGGATTTTGCTTACCGTTCTTGTGATAATTTTGACCCCACGGGGTGAGATCTTGCATAGAGCCCCAGATCGAGGGAGATTATCAGTGGTCTTGTATGTCTTCCATTTCTTAATAATTGCTTCCACAGTTGATTTCTTCAAACCAAGCTGCTTACCTATTGCAGATTCAGTCTTCCCAGCCTGGTACAGGTCTACAATTTTGTTTCTGGTGTCCTTTGACACTCTTTGGTCTTGGCCATAGTGAAGTTTGGAGTGTGACTGTTTGAGGTTGTGGACAGGTGTCTTTTATACTGATAACAAGTTCAAACAGGTGCCGTTAATATAGGCAACGAGTGGAGGACAGAGGAGTCTCTTAAAGAAGAAGTTACTGTTCTGTGAGAGCCAGAAATCGTGCTTGTTTGTAGGTGACCAAATAATTATTTTCCACCATAATTTGCAAATAAATTCATAAAAAATTCTACAATGCGATTTTCTGGATTTCTTTTCTCATTTTGTCTGTCATAGTTGAAGTGTACCTATGATGAAAATGACAGGCCTCTCTCATCTTTTTAAGTGGGAGAACTTGCACAATTGGTGGCTGACTAAATACTTTTTTTGCCCCACTGTATAACACAGGGATATAACCCAAACAAAAGAGTGAGGTGTAAAAATGGGACGAGACCCATAACAACAAGTGCACAACAACACGTAGCACGAAAGCCGATACAACAGAGCACAGGTACTCACAATACCGATGGACATGGGACAATAATCGACAAGGACAATGCGGAACAGAGGGCACATAGATACACATACTAATTAGGGGGAATGGGAACCAAGTGTGCATAATGAGAGAAGATAGTCCGGGGTTGATGGTAATGCATCCAGTTCAGTGACGCCTAGAAGGCTCGTGACTTAGACCTCCGGAGCTGGTGAACGGAATGATCAGCAGTACCGGGGGGATCCGTGACAAGATGTTTCTACAACTTCATTGGAGTCCACCTGTGGTCCAATCAAGATTGGACATGATTTGGAAAGGATCCCTGTCTCTATAAGGTCCCCCAGTTGACAGTGCATGTCAGAGCACAAACCAAACCATGAGGTCAAAGTCAAAGGAATTTGACCGTAGAGCTTTGTGTCGAGGCAAAGATCTGGGGAAGGGTACCAAGAAATGTCTGCTCATTGAAGGTCCCCAAGAACACAGTGGCCTCCATCATTCTTAAATGAAAGAAGTTTGGAACCACCACTGACTCTACCTAGAGCTGGACGCCCGTCCAAACTGAGCAATCTGGGGAAAATGATTTTTAAAATGTTTTTATTTTTTTTTATTTCACCTTTATTTAACCAGGTAGGCTAGTTGAGAACAAGTTCTCATTTGCAACTGTGACCTGGCCAAGATAAAGCATAGCAGTGTGAACAGACAACACAGAGTTACACATGGAGTAAACAATTAACAAGTCAATAACACAGTAGAAAAAAAGGGGAATCTATATACAATGTGTGCAAAAAGCATGAGGAGGTAGGCGAATGATTACAATTTTGCAGATTAACACTGGAGTGATAAATGATCAGATGGTCATGTACAGGTAGAGATATTGGTGTGCAAAAGAGCAGAAAAGTAAATAAATAAAAACAGTATGGGGATGAGGTAGGTGAAAATGGGTGGGCTATTTACCAATAGACTATGTACAGCTGCAGCGATCGGTTAGCTGCTCAGATAGCTGATGTTTGAAGTTGGTGAGGGAGATAAAAGTCTCCAACTTCAGCGATTTTTGCAATTCGTTCCAGTCACAGGCAGCAGAGTACTGGAACGAAAGGCGGCCGAATGAGGTGTTGGCTTTAGGGATGATCAGTGAGATACACCTGCTGGAGCGCGTGCTACGGATGGGTGTTGCCATCGTGACCAGTGAACTGAGATAAGGCGGAGCTTTACCTAGCATGGACTTGTAGATGACCTGGAGCCAGTGGGTCTGGCGACGAATATGTAGCGAGGGCCAGCCGACTAGAGCATACAAGTCGCAGTGGTGGGTGGTATAAGGTGCTTTAGTGACAAAACAGATGGCACTGTGATAAACTGCATCCAGTTTGCTGAGTAGAGTGTTGGAAGCAATTTTGTAGATGACATCGCCGAAGTCGAGGATCGGTAGGATAGTCAGTTTTACCAGGGTAAGCTTGGCGGCGTGAGTGAAGGAGGCTTTGTTGCGGAATAGAAAGCCGACTCTTGATTTGATTTTCGATTGGAGATGTTTGATATGAGTCTGGAAGGAGAGTTTGCAGTCTAGCCAGACACCTAGGTACTTATAGATGTCCACATATTCAAGGTCGGAACCATCCAGGGTGGTGACGCTAGTCGGGCATGCGGGTGCAGGCAGCGATCGGTTGAAAAGCATGCATTTGGTTTTACTAGCGTTTAAGAGCAGTTGGAGGCCACGGAAGGAGTGTTGTATGGCATTGAAGCGCGTTTGGAGGTTAGATAGCACAGTGTCCAAGGACGGGCCGAAAGTATATAGAATGGTGTCGTCTGCGTAGAGGTGGATCTGGGAATCGCCCGCAGCAAGAGCAACATCATTGATATATACAGAGAAAAGAGTCGGCCCGAGAATTGAACCCTGTGGCACCCCCATAGAGACTGCCAGAGGACCGGACAGCATGCCCTCCGATTTGACACACTGAACTCTGTCTGAAAAGTAATTGCTGAACCAGGCAATGCAGTCATCCGAAAAACCGAGGCTACTGAGTCTGCCGATAAGAATATGGTGATTGACAGAGTCGAAAGCCTTGGCAAGGTCGATGAAGACGGCTGCACAGTACTGTCTTTTATCGATGGCGGATATGATATTTATTAGTACCTTGAGTGTGGCTGAGGTGCACCCGTGACCGGCTCGGAAACCAGATTGCACAGCGGAGAAGGTACGGTGGGATTCGAGATGGTCAGTGACCTGTTTGTTGAGTTGGCTTTCGAAGACCTTAGATAGGCAGGGCAGGATGGATATAGGTCTGTAACAGTTTAGGTCCAGGGTGCCTCCCCCTTTGAAGAGGGGGATGACTGCGGCAGCTTTCCAATCCTTGGGGATCTCAGACGATATGAAAGAGAGGTTGAACAGGCTGGTAATAGGGGTTGCGACAATGCCGGCGAATAGTTTCAGAAATAGAGGGTCCAGATTGTCAAGCCCAGCTGATTTATACGGGTCCAGGTTTTGCAGCTCTTTCAGAACATCTGCTATCTGGATTTGGGTAAAGGAGAACCTGGAGAGGCTTGGGCGAGGAGCTGCGGTGGGGGCGGAGCTGTTGGCCGAGGTTGGAGTAGCCAGGCGGAAGGCATGGCCAGCCGTTGAGAAATGCTTGTTGAAGTTTTCGATAATCATGGATTTATCGGTGGTGACCGTGTTACCTAGCCTCAGTGCAGTGGGCAGCTGGGAGGAGGTGCTCTTGTTCTCCATGGACTTCACTGTGTCCCAGAACTTTTTGGAGTTGGAGCTACAGGATGCAAACTTGTGCCTGAAGAAGCTGGCCTTAGCTTTCCTGACTGACTGCGTGTATTGGTTCCTGACTTCCCTGAACGGTTGCATATCGCGGGGACTATTCGATGCTATTGCAGTCCGCCACAGGATGTTTTTGTGCTGGTCGAGGGCAGTCAGGTCTGGAGTGAAGCAAGGGCTGTATCTGTTCTTAGTTCTGCATTTTTTGAACGGGGCATGCTTATCTAAAATGGTGAGGAAGTTACTTTTAAAGAATGACCAGGCATTCTCAACTGACGGGATGAGGTCAATGTCCTTCCAGGATACCCGGGCCAGGTCGATTAGAAAGGCCTGCTCACAGAAGTGTTTTAGGGAGCGTTTGACAGTGATGAGGGGTGGTCGTTTGACTGCGGCTCCGTAGCGGATACAGGCAATGAGGCAGTGATCGCTGAGATCCTGGTTGAAGACAGCGGAGGTGTATTTGAAGGGCCAGTTGGTCAGGATGACGTCTATGAGGGTGCCCTTGCTTACAGAGTTAGGGTTGTACCTGGTGGGTTCCTTGATGATTTGTGTGAGATTGAGGGCATCTAGCTTAGATTGTAGGACTGCCGGGGTGTTAAGCATATCCCAGTTTAGGTCACCTAACAGAACAAACTCTGAAGCTAGATGGGGGGCAATCAATTCACAAATGGTGTCCAGGGCACAGCTGGGAGCTGAGGGGGGTCGGTAGCAGGCAGCAACAGTGAGAGACTTATTTCTGGAGAGAGTCATTTTAAAAATTAGTAGTTCGAACTGTTTGGGTATGGACCTGGAAAGTATGACATTACTTTGCAGGCTATCTCTGCAGTAGACTGCAACTCCTCCCCCTTTGGCAGTTCTATCTTGACGGAAGATGTTATAGTTGGGTATGGAAATCTCTGAATTTTTGGTGGCCTTCCTGAGCCAGGATTCAGACACGGCAAGGACATCAGGGTTAGCAGAGTGTGCTAAGGCAGTGAGTAAAAAAAACTTAGGTAGGAGGCTTCTGATGTTGACATGCATGAAACCAAGGCTTTTTCGATCACAGAAGTCAACAAATGAGGGTGCCTGGGGACATGCAGGGCCTGGGTTTACCTCCACATCACCCGCGGAACAGAGAAGGAGTAGTATGAGGGAGCAGGGGGAAGCTGGACTGGCGAGTGTTATCCAGGTTAAAAAACTAACAATGACTAAATAGCTTGTAGCTAGTTAGCTGGTTAGCTTCTGGCGGTTCTTGAGTGTGTTCTAAAAATTTAAAATAATAGCGATTCCGTATCACATTGGGTGAGGCAGGTTTCCGGAAGGTATAAACAAATTTTAAAATCGGAAAGAGATAGAAAGTACATATAGGTCCAGTGAGTGTTTGGGACGCGGCGATGCAGACGGTTAGCAGGCCTGTGCTAACAAGCTAACAGTTAGCAGGCCGGGGTAAGCAAGGTAGCAGTTAGCGGACCTGGGCTAAACAAGCTAGCAGTTAGCAGGCCGAATTAGCAAGCAAGGAGATAGCAAGGGCTAGAGAGTTAGCCTTTGGGGGACTTCGCGATGGGGTGAGTCTGTTTATTCCTCTTCATGCGGTGACATCGATAGACCGGTCGTGGGCCCGGGTATTGTAGCGCAGGAGTATGCTACGGCACAGGTGCTCTGGCCGGGCTGGCTTCAAGCTAAGTGGGTGGAAACACTAGCCAGGAGTAATCATCAGGGGTTGCGGTTTTGCTCGATAGCTAGTTGTGAAGATCCAGCTGAAAAATGTTCCGTTTGCGGTGGGAATCCGGGGATAAAAAATAAAAAATAAATAGTGTTGAGCATCAGTGTGGAAGATGTGTTGTTGCCTACCCTTACCACCTGGAGGCAGCCCATCAGGAAGTCCAGTATCCAGTTGCAGAGGGAGGTGTTTAGTCCCAGGGTCCTTAGCTTAGTGATGAGCTTTGTGGGAACTATGATGTTGAATGCTGAGCTGTAGTCAATGAACAGCATTCTCACATAGTGGGGCAAAAAAGTATTTAGTCAGCCACCAATTGTGCAAGTTCTCCCACTTAAAAAGATGAGATAGGCCTGTAATTTTCATCATCTGTGGATCTGTTGGGGCGGTGTGCGAATTGGAGTGGGTCTAGTGTTTCTGGGATGATGGTGATGATGGTGATGTGAGCCATGACCAGCCTTTCAAAGCACCTCATGGCTACTGACGTGATGCTATGGGGCGGTAATAATTCAGCCAGGTTACCTTTGCTTTCTTGGGCACAGTGCTATGGTGGTCTGTTTGAAACGTGTAGGTATTACAGAGGGAGAGGTTGGAAATGTCAGTGAAGACAATTGCCAATGTGGAATCATGTAGTCAGCAAACATACGGACATATGGAATCATATAGTAACCAAAAAAGTGTTAAACACATCAAAATATATTTGCGATTCTTCAAAGCAGCCACCTTCTGCCTTGATGACAACTTCGCAGACTCTTGGCATTCTCTCAACCAGCTTTTTATTTTTTACCTTTATTTAACTAGGCAAGTCAGTTTAGAACAAATTCTTATTTTACAATGACGGCGTATCCTGGCAATACCCGGACAACGCTGTGCCAATTGTGCACCGTCCTATGGGACTCCCGATCACAGCTGGTTGTGATACAGCCCGGGATCGAACCAGGGTCTGTAGTGACGCCTCTAGCCCTGAGGTGCAGTACCTTAGACCACTGCACCACTCGGGAGCTTCACGAGGTAGTCAAATGGAATGCATTTCAATTAACAAGTGTGCCTTGTTAAAAGTTAATTATCGCAGCATTCTGCAGCAATATGCCATTCCATCTGGTTTGCGTTTAGTGGGACGATCATTTGATTTTGAATAAGACAATGACCCAAAACACACCTCCAGGCTGTGTAAGGGCTATTTGACCAAGGAGAGTGATGGAATGCTGCATCAAGTCACCCGAACTCAACCCAATTAAGATGGTTTGGGATGAGTTGGATCTCAGAGTGAATGAAAAGCAGCCAACAAGTGCTCAGCATATGTTGGAACTCCTTCAAGACGGTTGTTTAACTCTTTTTTTGCTTACTACATGGTTCCATATGTGTTATTTCATAGTGTTGATGTCTTCACTATTATTATATAATGTAGAAAATAGTCAGAATAAAGAAAAAGCCTTGAATGAGTAGGTGTGTCCAAACTTTTGACTGGTATTGTAAACATAGTGTATGAAAATGCTGCATGTCATGTTTCAAAATCGATATCTTTCTTACCTCTATATTGTTTATGTCCTCCGGATTTGAGAAGACAAGTTCAATGGTAAGCCTATCAGGTAGCCTAAATTCTCGCACAGCATCTAGCCTGGGTTACTCAATGCTATTTCAGTGATTTATGATCACTTTTGTTTCTCTGGCCTCCATTGATTTAGTCACCCTTATTTTGACCATCCTACAACGGGAAATCGCCAATAAATGTTGAACGAATTATGATAGAGCCATGACGTTTTGGCCATTGGTTTTGGCCATTGGAGGATCATCTACACAATTACCCATTGGTCAAAATATGTGGTTTTGATTGGACACCCTATACCAAGCTAGGAAGCTGATGTCATATAGAAATATGTGTTTTTCATGTTAATGGTAGGGCAGAAAGAAATAGTATACTGCTTTTGACCAGGGTACATATGGCTCTGGTCCAACGTAGTGCACAATATAGGGAACAAGGATAGGGAACAAGGTGCCATTTAGGACATAAAATAGAAAATAACTCTAATTAGAATCGAGGAAGACAGGTCGAGGGAAATATTCACAACTGAGAAAGGCCCTTTTTGTTTCTCTTTTGAGTTTCTCTTTTGAGTTTCTCTTTTGAGTGCACATCGGCGACTTTGAACGTCCTTGGTGTTTTTTTTAATGGGCATTGAGACAAAACTGGAAGATATCAACAGGACATTCATGCTCGGCTCACATTCCCTTCCCCGTGAGAGACTGCAAATGTAAAGCAAATAATGATCTCTGTGCGTTTCTTTTTCCACTGGCTACCTATGCCTGCGGAGGTGTCTGGCACTCTATAGTACAAAGCAGATAGCTACTGTTTGGCCTTGGTTAACACCGCCTCATAGCCTTACATAGCCTCATTCACAATGCAATGAAAGGCGACTTACATTGGCTTGAGGTAACATGTGAATGCGATGTAGTTTTTACTCAACCTTCCATTGTCATTGGCTTGTGTCGAAGTCGATTATTTCCCCTCTCAAATCAATTGGAGAGGACTGTGAGAATGGATGGTAGGTTGGGATTGAGACTCTTCAACAGCAAAAAGTAGTTATATTAAAAAGTAGTTGCTGGGTAGATAATCAATAACCATTGTAATTCAAAACAACCGATTCACCTTATTTTCGAAGTACAAAAAACTATATATATCTCACATAAAATAGCCTTACGATATGATCATAATGCTTACTGTAAGTACTATAGTGGGTGGTTCCAATGGCTTCGTGGGTGAGAGCATGATGCGGGTAATATTAGGGTTGTGGGTTTGATTCCTGCATGGGCCACGTATGTACAAAACATTATCGTCGCCTGCTCTTTCCAATACATAGACTGACCAGGTGAAAGCTATGATCCCTTATTGATGTCACTTGTTAAATCCACTTCAATCAACTGCAAAGCTGCTGGGGTTTTCATGCACACACTGCTGGATTTTTCATGCTCAACAGTTTCCCATGTGTATCAAGAATGGTCCGCCACCCAAAGGACATCCAGCCAACTTGACACAACTGTGGAAAGCATTGGAGTCAACATGGGCCAGCGTCCCTGCGGAACACTTTCGACACCTTGCAGAGTCCACGTCCTGACGAATTGAGGCTGTTCTGAGGGCAAAAGTGGGGTGTGCAACTCAATATTAGGAAGGTGTCCATACTGTTTTGTACACTCAGTGTATGTGTCACTGTCTTTAAGTTCCTTCGGTTGAAATGCTGAAATGGCGATATTACGAGGAATGTTTTTCATCTGCCCGTGTGTGTGCATGTAGGTCAAGACTGGCTGATTTCCATACCACCTGTCAGATGACTGGTCACTCCATCAACAGCTGTCCCCATGATAACTACCACGGCTGCCTAATGGCCTATGTAGGCCTCATTGGTGAGTACATACACACACTCTCTCGCAACTCAATCCCCAAAGAAAACGCCATACCTTACCATAACTGCAGATACAGAGATATGACATAGCTTGCCAATTTAAATATGGCGTGTGGGGCGGTCTGAAGATCATGGAGTGTTCCACATAATTTTCTGTATGTTAATAAAACTGTGAGAAATTAAAACCGAAACTAACCTTGATTTTTGTTCAATTTAGGCATTGGAGTTATTCTTTGGCTTTAATTCCGAGTGGTTACGGTTAGCGTTAAGGGTTTGGGGTTTAAAACAGAAAAAAAAACATTACTAAACGATTGCCTAGCACTGGGATTGAAAACGTGATGCTCGGTTGAAGACCATTCTCAACCCTATCCCCAGAGGCCTAGCTCGTCGCAAGCCTACCAGATGGTATTAGGGGCTCGCGTTGGCTTTAGTGGATGGTAGGACATTTCTATGTAAATGAAATGTCACCCCTTGCCATAATTCCATCATTTCAAATATGCCGTAGTCCAGTAGAGTTTGGCTTCCTCTCTCCATTTAACAGCAGTTTGCTGTAGGGTATCCCAGCAGAAGCGTTCTTCAAACATACTCTTGGTTCAGAATATTGTCTACTCCCTCCCTCTGTCCAGGGTCTGATGTGACTCCTAACTACATGGACAGCAGTCCCAGTAACAGCACCATCTCTCCCTGGTGCTCCTGCAGAGGGACTGGCAACCAGGAACAGGAGTGTGACGCCTTCCTCAGAGACTTCACACACAACACCTGTCTCAGTGAGTGGAATGCGCTTTTGTGCGTACGTGTGTGTGTGCGTACGTGTGTGTGTGTGTGTGTGTGTGTGCGTGCGTGTGTGTGTGCGTGGTTGTGTCCCTCTGTTTCTTTTTCTAACAGTGACCTAGCTGTAATACCTGCACTCCATCTAGCCTTTCTCTTCTTTCTTCTTCTCTCTCTCGCCTGCCTGTTTCTGTAGAGAATTCCATCCAGGCGTTTGGCTATGGATCAGAGGGGAGTGTACTTCCCGTCACAGAGTCTTTGGCCACGCCCTTTCCTCCCATACAGCCACCCCTCAACTCTAAGCCCGCTCCTTCTCTCCAAGCCAATGACATCAAGCCTCTGGATAGTGCTTGTGCTTTCTCAACCTGTGCCAACCTTAAGGTGTGTGCCTGTGTGTGCATGTCAATGGTTATCAATAGTGACGTTAGTTCATGTGACGTATCTACTTTCATAGTGTATGTATAAATGATTTAATCATCTGACACTTGACCGGCTGAGGAAATATCTAGTCCTGACGTTCTAAATATTCCGTAACTGGGATGGAGGCTGGAGGGGAAATACACACACGGACAGAACACATCAGGGTAACTGTGAGATGGATGGAAATATTCATGCTATGTGTACATGGATGAGTGTGTGTGTGTGTGTGTGTGTGTGTGTGTATACTGGACTGTATGTTTAAACTGTCAACGGCCTGCAGCTGGCAGTCTAATCCCAGGACTTCTGTCTCCTGCACGGAACCCCTGACATTCAGACTGATCACCAAGAGGTCGGGGGGAGGGAGGTGTGTGTGTGTTTGTGTGAGTGTTTTTGTTATACTAGTTATTTATCTCTCAGTTCTCTGCACTCTATTATTCTCTTGATTTCCTGGCCATGAAAAGAGCTCTTCCTGTTCTGAGAGGAGATAAGATCTGATTGGCTCTCCCACCCAGGAGACGGGCAGGGATATGCTAATGAGAGCCATAGAGTCGCTGATGGGGGGGAGAGGGGGAGAGAGAGAGACTGTCCCTCTGGCAGTGTGAGGAGTTAATCACAGACTTCGTTCTCTCCTCCTGTAACTGCATTTATAACATAAGCTGATAATGTGAGGATTCATCTGCAATATATATATATGTGTGCGTGTTGTTGCTTATGCTGTGTGTACGTCGATGCTGATGGCGTATTTTTTTTCCAGGATGGAGGACAAAAGTGCATTCCTTCCAATGACTTCGAGTGTGAAGAGGTGAGCATGAGTGTTTGCGCATTGGTGTGTGTGTGTGTGTGTCTCTTTGACTGTGACAGAACTCATAACAGGTTTTCTGAAAGCAGCAGCCCTCCATCTCTCCTCCTCCGAGTCCATTTCTCTCTCCTCCTCCACATTCTGTCCATCTGTCATATATGCTTTACTCTTCTCTGCATCTCCATCTACTCTGTCCATCCATCCATCTATAGACATCTTCATCACTATGTTCATCCATCCATCTATTCACTCATAACTCAACCCTGTCATGCTGCTCTTTCTCTCATCTTCGCTCTCTTTTCAAAGCACATTTACATCAGTACATCATGACTAATTCTCTTTCTCCCTCTTTTTCTCTCTCTCCAATTACCTTTACATGACCTCTCTTTATCCCCCCTTCTCTCTCTCTCTCTCCCTCTCAGGCATTATTGGCTCAGGGTTCAATGGACTCTGAGGGAGAGGAGGAGAAAGCCCAGAGGTCTGCAGCAGCCTCTGGACCCCTGGGTGTGAGAGGGTGTGTGAGTGTGTATGTGACCATGCTGGGGCTTCTGCTCCAGGCTCTGTAGCACACATACTCACCTGACCCCTAACCTATAACCCCGTCCTCGGGTTCAGACAGGAAGCTAGAACGCCACGCACAGGAACTTCTGTGACATCCCATCCTCCACTGCCATGTCAACCAAAACAATAACAACAACATCAATAGAAGAGCCGAGAGAAGAGGAGAGCAGAGGATAAGAGAGGAGCAAAGTGAGAATGGAGAGGAGAAGTGAGGAGATGATGAGGATAAGAGAGGAGGGGAGGGAGAAGAGATGGGCACTGATCCTACAGCACAGAGAGAAAGAGAAAAATAGAGAGAACATGAGACAGATGCTGAATCGACTGAAGGATGTTTTGATGGATCACCAGAGAGACTTGAGCCTCTGATTCTGTCCTATTCTCCTACCCGAAACATTGAGGACTGAGTTCTACATTACCGTACTTTGTATTGATGCGTTTCTGAGTACATGGACACTTTGGCTGAGCTGGCAGTTCTGATGTCTTAACTGGTAGAGAGTACAATGAGCTTGTGAAGTGTGCTGCCAACAGACGCACTTGTTAAAATAATGGGAGACTGCACCTCCATAAATTCATGCTCATACACATTTTAAAAGAGACTGTAAACCTCAAGTGCGGAGAATGGGACAGAGCAACAATCAAGGAGAGGACTAATGTGCTAGAGCCAGTGACTATATACTTTGATTGAATGGACTACACTGACATTGGACCGGACAGTACTGACTATTGTGATTGGAGCAGAAAGACCAGAGAGGCGGGACTGTTCCTCTGTCTCTTACCTCAGTAATACACATCACCTTCACACACAGAGACACAAATCACACCCTTGCATCTCTCTCTCTCGCTCCCTATAGTCCTCACTGCCTGGTAGACAGGGTTAACACACATACACATGTGTGTTACACATGTGCAAACACACATTCAAATATATACACACACACACACACACACACACACACACACACACACACACACACACACACACACATACATACATACATACATACATACATACATACATACATACATACATACATACATACATACATACATACATACATACATACATACATACATACATACATACATACATACATACATACAGTGGGGCAAAAAAGTATTTAGTCAGCCACCAATTGTGCAAGTTCTCCCACTTAAAAAGATGAGAGAGGTTTTTCATCATAGGTACACTTCAACTATGACAGACAAAATTAGAAAAAAATCCAGAAAATCACATTGTAGGATTTTTTATGAATTTATTTGCAAATTATGGTGGAAAATAAGTATTTGGTCACCTACAAACAAGCAAGATTTCTGGCTCTCACAGACCTGTAACTTCTTCTTTAAGAGGCTCCTCTGTCCTCCACTCGTTACCTGTATTAATGGCACCTGTTTGAACTTGTTATCAGTATAAAAGACACCCGTCCACAACCTCAAACAGTCACACTCCAAACTCCAATATGGCCAAGACCAAAGAGCTGTCAAAGGACACCAGAAACAAAATTGTAGACCTGCACCAGGCTGGGAAGACTGAAACTGCAATAGGTAAGCAGCTTGGTTTGAAGAAATCCACTGTGGGAGCAATTATTAGGAAATGGAAGAAATACAAGACCACTGATAATCTCCCTCGATCTGGGGCTCCACGCAAGATCTCACCCCGTGGGGTCAGAATGATCACAAGAGCGGTGAGCAAAAATTCCAGAACCACACGGGGGGACCTAGTGAATGACCTGCAGAGAGCTGGGACCAAAGTAGTAACAAAGCCTACCATCAGTAACACACTACGCCGCCAGGGACTCAAATCCTGCAGTGCCAGACGTGTCCCCCTGCTTAAGCCAGTACATGTCCAGGCCCGTCCGAAGTTTGCTAGAGAGCATTTGGATGATCCAGAAGAAGATTGGAAGAATGTCAAAAGGTCAGATGAAACCAAAATATAATGTTTTGGTAAAAACTCAACTCGTCGTGTTTGGAGGAGAAAGAATGCTGAGTTGCATCCAAAGAACACCATACCTACTGTGAAGCATGGGGTGGAAACATCATGCTTTGGGGCTGTTTTTCTGCAAAGGGACCAGGACAACTGATTCGTGTAAAGGAAAGAATGAATGGGGCCAAGTATCGTGAGATTTTGAGTGAAAACCTCCTTCCATCAGCAAGGGTATTGAAGATAAAATGTGGCTGGGTCTTTCAGCATGACAATGATCCCAAACACACCGCCTGGGCAACAAAGGAGTGGCTTTGTAAGAAGCATTTCAAGGTCCTGGAGTGGCCTAGCCAGTCTCCAGATCTCAACCCCATAGAAAATCTTTGGAGGGAGTTGAAAGTCCGTGTTGCCCAGCAACAGCCCCAAAACATCACTGCTCTAGAGGAGATCTGCATGGAGGAATGGGCCAAAATATCAGCAACAGTGTGTGAAAACCTTGTGAAGACTTACAGAAAACGTTTGACCTCTGTCATTGCCTACAAAGGGTATATAACAAAGTATTGAGATAAACGTTTGTTATTGACCAAATACTTATTTTCCACCATAATTTGCAAATAAATTCATTAAAAATCCTACAATGTGATTATCTGGATTTTTTTTCTCATTTTGTCTGTCATAGTTGAAGTGTACCTATGATGAAAATTACAGGCCTCTCTCATCTTTTTAAGTGGGAGAACTTGCACAATTGGTGGCTGACTAAATACTTGTTTGCCCCACTGTACGTACATACATACATACATACATACATACATACATACATACATACATACATACATACATACATACATACATACATACATACATACATACATACATACATACATACATACATACATACATACATACATACATACAGCTGAAGTCGGAAGTTTACATACACTTAGGTTAGAGTGATTGAAACTTGTTTTTTAACCACTCCACAAATTTCTTGGCAAGTCAGTTAGGACATCTACTTTGTGCATGACATAAGTCATTTTTCCAACAATTGTTTACAAACAGATTATTTCACTTATAATTCACTATATCACAATTCCAGTGGGTCAGAAGTTTACATACACTAAGTTGACTTTGCCTTTTAAACAGTTTGGAGAATTCCAGAAAATTATGTAATGTCTTTAGAATTTGAGTCAATTGGAGGAGTATCTGTGGATGTATTTCAAGGCCTACCTTCAAACTCAGTGCCTCTTTGCTTGACATCATGGTAAAATCAAAAGAAATCAGCCAAGACCTCAAAAAAAAAAATGTTGACCTCCACAAGTCTGGTTCATCCTTAGGAGCAATTTCCAAATGCCTAAAGGTACCACGTTCATCTGTACAAACAATAATACGCAAGTATAAACACCATGGGACCACGCAGCCGTCATACCGCTCAGGAAGGAGACACGTTCTGTCTCCTAGAGATGAACGTACTGTGGTGTGAAAAATGCAAATCAATCCCAGAACAACAGCAAAGGACCTTGTGAGGAGGAAACAGGTATAAAAGTATATATATATATATCCACAGTAAAACGAGTCCTATATCGATGTAACCTGAAAGGCCACTCAGCAAGGAAGAAGCCACTGCTCCAAAACCGTCATAAAAAAGTCAGACTACGGTTTGCAACTGCTCATGGGGACAAAGGTTGTACTTTTTGGAGAAATGTCCTCTGGTCTGATGAAATAGAACTGTTTGGCCATAATGACCATCGTTATGTTTGGAGGAAAAAAGGGGAGGCTTGCAAGCCGAAGAACACCATCCCAACCGTGAAGCACGGGGGTGGCAGCAGCATGTTGTGGGGGTGCTTTGGATGCAGGAGGGACTGGTGCAGTTCACAAAATAGATGGCATCATGTGAGAGGAAAATTGCGCGGATATATTGAAGCAACATCTCAAGACATCAGTCAGGAAGTTAAAGCTTGGTCATAAATGGGTCTTCCAAATGGACAATGACACCAAGCATACTTCCAAAGTTGTGGCAAAATGGTTTAAAACTTGTTAGGGATAGCCACCTTTTTTACATTTTCGCCTAAATGACATACCCAAATCTAACTGCCTGCAGCTCAGGCCCCGAAGCAAGGATATACATATTCTTGGTACCATTCGAAAGTAAACACTTTGAAGTTTGTGGAAATGTGAATTGAATGTAGGAAAGAGAATATGACACAATAGATCTATTAGAAGAAAATACAATCTTTGAAATGCAAGAGATAGGTCCCAGTTGAAGCCATCACTCTGGTTGTAATGTGATGGAGTCGACAAGATGGTAGCAGTGTAGCTGCAAAGTTTCAGACGGATAACGTGAAGTATGAGCGAGCTACATGACCTTTAGTGTGAAGTCACCCAGGTACATTTAGGCAAATCGTGAAAGAGACATTTGCATTCATATAAAAAAATTCTGCAAGAATATCATCAAATCTGTATACTTGGACTTTTCCAGTATTAGTAGCCACATTATAGAAGATCAACATTTGCAAAGCAACCAGTTGTCATAACTTCATAATTCTGAATATTATTATAATTTTTGTTGAAAAAGAAAAGGCATGCTGTCGTACAAGGTTAGTAGCTACATTTTACTACATATACAGGGTTTCCGGATACTCCTGTAAATCCCAGCTCGTTGGCTATCTAGCCAGCTTTGTTTGACCTTGGCTGGTACTTATTTGACAAAGTTTGTCGTTCAAGTGAAGACCGCCCGCGTCATCGCCGTGCCATGAAGGCGTCGCTCTCTGACCAAATATGGTGTCCTATAGGATATACTACACCCCTAATGATATAGTGAAGTCTGGTTACATTCTAGGATCTCTGAGGAATACATACGAGTGGGATTTGGCTGGTTGAAACAACGTTTAGGGTTAGATTTTTACAGATTCCTTTCTTTGGAGTGGAAATACAAAATTCATCGTACATGCTATATGGACCTTTATAAGATATGAAAAAGGATTTTATCTAACAAAACCACACTTTATGTTATCTCTGGGACCCTTTGGATGATAAATCAGAGCAATATTTCAGAATGTAAGTACAGAGGTGAATTTATCAAACCTATCGCGGTGAAAAAAAAGTGTTTTGTTGTTAGGAGTTCTCCTCAGACAATAGCATGGTATTTCTTCACAGTAATATCTACTGTAAATTGGACGTTGCAGTTATATTAACAAAGATGTAATCTTTCAGCTGATATAAGACACTTCTATGTGTCGACAATTGTTGTTACTCTAAAATCTGCAATCATGATGCAAGGCACTGCATGATTTACAACTGTCCGGTTGATGGGACGCCTATCCCTAATTAAGGGCAACAAAGTCAAGGAAGGTATTGGAGTGGCCATCACAAAGCCCTGATCTCAATCTTATAGAAAATATGTGGGCAGAACTGAAAAAGTGTGTGCGAGTAAGGAGGCCAACAAACCTCACTCAGTTACTCCAGCTCTGTCAGGAGGAATGGGCCACAATTCAATTCACCCAACTTATTGTGGGAAGCTTGTGGAAGGCTACCTGAAATGTTTGACCCAAGTTAAACAATTTAAAGGCAATGCTACCAAATACTAATTGAGTGTTTGTACACTTCTGACCCACTGGGTATGTGATGAAAGAAATAAAATATGAAATAAATCATTCTCTGTACTATTATTCTGACATTTCACATTCTTTAAAATAAAGTGGTGATCCTAACTGACCTAAACCAGGGACATGTTTAACTAGGATTAAATGTCAGGAATTAACTGTCAGTGGAAAACTGAGCTTAAATGTATTTGTCTAAGGTGTATGTAAACTTCCGACGTCAACTGTACATACATACATGCATGCATACACACACACACACACGTGCATAAACACCACCTCAATGACACCTTGCAGACTTCTGCAGACATTATTGTAAGTTAGTGGTTTTCTATCTCAGTTGTGTTGTTGAGAACTGCTAAAGGCAAACGGAGTCAATGTAAAAACATGATCAAAAAAAAGTCTCACTGCACAACTGTGTGCGGCAGTTTGAGTGTATACATTTGTATTATATAGCTGTGTGTGTGTGTGTGTGTGTTTGTGTGTGTGTGTGAGCGTGAGTGCGTGTGTGTATTATAATTGTGTGTAATATACCTCTGAGACTGTGGAGTATTTTTCTATGTTGGAGACACGGAGCGCGGACGCGGCACACACTTGTTGTGTGTAACACAACTGTTGCTACGGAGACTGTTGGTGCCAACACTCATTTGTGTCCGGTCTTATTGTACTTGTCATCTTTTCTTTTCCTGCCGGGAGAGAGAGGGGGGGGAAGAGAGGAGGAGAGAAGAAGAAGGGGAGACAGAACATGAGAGAAGTTAGAGGAGGAGGAGAAAGGAGATGAGCGGAGGCTTATAACGTGCAGGTTTCTGTGTAAAGCTTTAACGGAATTACAGCAGTGTATATGAAATATGTGTCTAGAGGCCTCAATAAAAAACCTCTGTAACATTGCCTGAGTCCTCTGTGTGTTTTGGCTGAAGACTTCATGAGATCTGACTGATGTCTGTCTGCATTTTCCGACTTCAATCAGCAATGGTTTTATTTAGTACAAATAGCATATTAAACTTACGCAATAAGGCCCGAGGGGGGTAGGTATATGTCCAATATAATACGGCTAAGGGCTGTTCTTAGGCTTGACGCAACCGTGATATACCACGCCTGTCAGCCAATCCGCATTCAGGGCTCGCACCAGCCAGTTTATAATATGTTATAACTAGTGA
Source organism: Oncorhynchus keta (assembly GCF_023373465.1). Taxonomy (NCBI): domain Eukaryota; kingdom Metazoa; phylum Chordata; class Actinopteri; order Salmoniformes; family Salmonidae; genus Oncorhynchus; species Oncorhynchus keta. Next base: position 35,490,525 of record NC_068426.1, on the reverse strand, counting down.
AGTATTGCTATATTTATATACTATGGTATTCACTTTAGTGTTTTTGCAGACATTACTGTAGTATTTACTATACTGTTTTTGTTTTATTATCTTTGACATAGAAGTGGGGGTTTTGTCCTTGAATCCTACTGGACACATTCTAAAAGGACACATTTTCCATAACCTGTAAGTAAGTATGAATGGCTAGGTTCAAAGCTTCTGCTCTTTTCTATAACCTGTAGGTGGGTAGGACTGGAGCCCTGGATAGTTCAGAGCTTCTGCTCTTTTCTATAACCTGTAGGTGGGTAGGACTGGAGCCCTGGATAGTTCAGAGCTTCTGCTCTTTTCTATAACCTGTAGGTGGGTAGGACTGGAGGCCTGGATAGTTCAGAGCTTCTGCTCTTTTCTATAACCTGTAGGTCGGTAGGACTGGAGCCCTGGGATAGTTCAGAGCTTCTGCTCTTTTCTATAATCTGTAGGTGGGTAGGACTGGAGCCCTGGATAGTTCAGAGCTTCTGCTCTTTTCTATAACCTGTAGGTGGGTAGGACTGGAGCCTTGGATAGTTCAGAGCTTCTGCTCTTTTCTATAACCTGTAGGTGGGTAGGACTGGAGATTAAGGATAGTTCAGAGCTTCTGCTCTTTTCTATAACCTGTAGGTGGGTAGGACTGGAGCCCTGGATAGTTCAGAGCTTCTGCTCTTTTCTATAACCTGTAGGTGGGTAGGACTGGAGCCCTGGGATAGTTCAGAGCTTCTGCTCTTTTCTATAACCTGTAGGTGGGTAGGACTGGAGCCTGGGATAGTTCAGAGCTTCTGCTCTTTTCTATAACCTGTAGGTGGGTAGGACTGGAGATTAGGATAGTTCAGAGCTTCTGCTCTTTTCTATAACCTGTAGGTGGGTAGGACTGGAGCCCTGGATAGTTCAGAGCTTCTGCTCTTTTCTATAACCTGTAGGTGGGTAGGACTGGAGCCCTGGATAGTTCAGAGCTTCTGCTCTTTTCTATAACCTGTAGGTGGGTAGGACTGGAGCCTGGGATAGTTCAGAGCTTCTGCTCTTTTCTATAACCTGTAGGTGGGTAGGACTGGAGATTGAGGATAGTTCAGAGCTTCTGCTCTTTTCTATAACCTGTAGGTGGGTAGGACTGGAGCCTGGGGTAGTTCAGAGCTTCTGCTCTTTTCTATAACCTGTAGGTGGGTAGGACTGGAGCCCTGGATAGTTCAGAGCTTCTGCTCTTTTCTATAACCTGTAGGTGGGTAGGACTGGAGCCTGGGATAGTTCAGAGCTTCTGCTCTTGGAGCCTGGGATAGTTCAGAGCCTCTGCTCTATAACCTGTAGGTGGGTATGGAAGTTCAGAGCTTCTGCTCTTTTCTATAACCTGTAGGTGGGTAGGACTGGAGCCTGGGATAGTTCAGAGCTTCTGCTCTTTTCTATAACATGTAGGTGGGTAGGACTGGAGCCCTGGATAGTTCAGAGCTTCTGCTCTTTTCTATAACCTGTAAGTGGGTAGGACTGGAGCCTGGGATAGTTCAGAGCTTCTGCTCTTTTCTATAACATGTAGGTGGGTAGGACTGGAGCCTGGGATAGTTCAGAGCTTCTGCTCTTTTCTATAACCTGTAGGTGGGTAGGACTGGAGCCTGGGATAGTTCAGAGCTTCTGCTCTTTTCTATCCATGTCATTTCATTGGATGAGAGGAGGAGGCAAATTAGATGCAAGGAGGGAAGGAGTAGTTAACTCTAGGCTTGGTGTGAATGCTGAATTCTGATGTGAATTTACCAGTTGTGCAGTCATAAATACGAGTTGGATGCATTCACATGCTTTGAACTCATTGAGAAACGCTGATTGGCTAATGGCAAACAAGCAGCGCCATCCATAAACTAAAAGGACAGCGATCATGCTTGTAAACAAATGATAGTGTTAAAAAAAACATAAAAGATTGCTTTTTATAAGTAATATTTTGTTGCATTTAACAGCCTAAAATGCTGTTATCGGGGTCAATTCCTTGGTAGGGGACGTCAGAGTTCGGTATGTAGGAGAAGTGTGAACTCAGGGATGATAGAGTTCCCCACTAGTGATTAACAGTTGGGGGGGCTTGTTCAACTGGATTTTCCCCCCAGTCATATGTGATAAATACCACCTTTCCACTTGGTTATGAAAACAGCATACGGGTGCATTCGGTGGTGCTCATGGATCAAGGATCATAACGCAACATATTTCCCAAAATGATTTTAATTCAAACAAACTTTATAAAGCCAAAATATGGAGATGATAAGAAGTCAAGGTCTTTTACAACAGGGTTATTCAACCGCAGCCCACTCAGGGTCAACAACAGAATAAACACATTTTGAAGTACATAACTACAGCTGTAGGATAAATTGTTTTTGCCAGTTTACTACAGCTGGAAAATAATCCTACATCAACATGAAATGTGAATTATTATGTGGATTTTTTAGGACATTTCTGTAGGGGTTGATATATTTTTGTTGAAAGGGAAAATAAAGTCGAACATTTCCAAGTGGAAATTCAAAACTTTAGAAGACTTTTTAATAAACCTAAAATACACTGCACGTTTTACATTTCAGTTCTCCTGCAACAGGGTGACTGAATGAAGACGCTACATCTGTACCTTGGAAAAGAGGAGAATATATTTCTGATGATGTTGTCTTTATTTCTCAACTCCTAATATTGAGCAAATTAAACTGATTGGAGCTAATGGCACTTACTGACATCTGCTTTCAAAAAGAACCTGCGAATAGTGCCTGCCGCTGGCTGCTGATAAGCGTTATTGACTTGCCCATCAACACATGGCTAAACTTTATATAACCAGCTAAACAGCTGCTCTTAGCTAAAATGTGTTTGGAATTACAGGTAGCTGCCAAAATAAGAAAACGCTTGAGTAAATGAGAGCAACAAAGTACTGTATATTGAAAGCAGGGGCTTCCACACAGTTGTAGTTTGAGTTAATTAAGCAATTGACATCCCATCATGCTTAGGGTTATGTATAAAAATGTCCAGTTGCCCATTATTGTGGCTACCATGGCTAGAAGAAGAGATCTCAGTGACTTGAAAGATGGGTCTCAAAGGAGCATAGGGGGTTTAATGTGTGTGTGTGTGTGTGTGTGTGTGTGTGTGTGTGTGTGTGTGTGTGTGTGTGTGTGTGTGTGTGTGTGTGTGTGTGTGTGTGTGTGTGTGTGTGTGTGTGTGTGTGTGTGTGTGTGTGTGTGTGTGTGTGTGTGTGTGTGTGTGTGTGTGTGTGTGTGTGTGTGTGTGTGTGTGTGTGTGTGTGTGTGTGTGTGTGTGTGTGATCTCTCAAACCAATTGAACTGAACACTCATGGGAGATTCTAGAGCAGTGCCCGAGACAGCTTTTTCCACCACAATAACAACGAAACACACAATGATGGAATTTGTCACAGAACAATGGTGTCACATCCTTCCAATAGAATTCCAGACTTTTGTGGACTCTTTGGCAGGGCATATTGCAGCTGTTCTGGCAGCTCATAATGGCTCATCAACCCTATCAGGGCACTTTATGTTGGTTTCCTTTATTTTGGCAGTAGGTTTCCCACTCATGGGTGGCACTAATTGGGATATGAGTGGGGTTTACGTACCATAGTATACTACCATACATACCATAGTGTACTATGTTAAACTATAGTACATACTATAGTACACTATGTGACATTTCTAATGGTACAGGGTATTGCAATATAGTAAAAAAAAATGATATAGTAAGTTTTTCTCAATCGCGTACATGCGTGTTTTGGAACTGTGGACTTTTGCAAAACAGTAAATACATAGTTATCTCTTGAGTCCAAGCAGATGAAACAAAGTGTGTCAGTGTTTAAGAAATCCCAGTAGATAAAACACATTTTCTTTACAGTCACCAAATCAGGTCAAAATTTAAAGTATAATTATCCACAGGTGCAGAGTTATGGGCATACACAGGTGCAGAGTTACACATCAAATATTATTCCCAGTGTTGGGGAAGGTACAGTAGTAACCTTAGTTAAGTAAACCACGTTTTTCTTAAGTGTAGCATATAATGTACCTTAAAACACACAAAAAAAGGATGTTTCAAGTGAGAATTATGCAGGTCTGATGCCGAAAAGAAAGGAAATTGTTGCCTACTTGACCCATATTTTATGTTTGCAAAAAGAAGTTGTGTGTAGTTCCTGTAGTTAGCTACACCGTAATTAAAAATGTAATTAACTACTGAAAACACTGCCACGATTTGAATTTAGTTCAACTACCACCAACCTACTGCAAAATGTAGTTATATTACTAGTTAAACGACATGTAGATCAATACTCCACAACACTGATTATTCCTGATAAAAAATATGTTTTTTTTTTTATGAGAAATTTGTTAGCGGGATTCATTCATTGGTATCATCACAATACAATTCCATGTATTCAATACAAGGGTTGGTTTACTAATCGTTTTGTCAACTTTCTATTGGCGCACAGACACACAATCTACACTAGAGATAAGGAAAAGAGATGGAGGGACACAACAATGGAGGAACACAACTGATATGAATGAGGCCTCAATCCACACCAGAGCAAAGCTCTATAATGGAAGGTCACAATGTTGGAGATGATGACTTAGGAGTAACCCAACTTAATTCTCTTTATGTCTGCAATATTGTAAAAAAAATTATAACAATTACACAGTACCCATTGCCTCAATCTTTCCATATTTTAGTTCATGGTATGAAACTGATGGGATCATTTAGAATTTTGTGCAGTACAATTTACTGATCGTTGGGAACTGTGAACACAATTGCACACAGATTCTCATCTGATGAAAACAATGTGTTAATGTTCTGTGAACAAAACACTTAACAGTTAATGTAGTATTCACTGATGACATTTATATGTAATCATTTGCAAAAGGTGGTCTACGATACAGATGAAGTTGGAAGTTCACATACACCTTAGCAAAATACATTTAAACTCAGTTTTTTACCATTCCTGACATTTAATGCAAGTACAAATTCCATGTCTTAGGTCAGTTAGAATCACCACTTTATTTTAAGAATGTGAAATGTCAGAATAATAGCAGAGAGAATGAATTCTTTCAGCTTTTTTTTCTTTCATCACATTCCCAGTGGGTCAGAAGTGTACAAACACTCAATTGGTATTTGGTAGCATTGCCTTTAAATTGTTTAACTTGGGTCAAATGTTTCAGGTAGCCTTCCACATGCTTCCCACAATAAGTTGGGTGAATTTTGGCCAATTCCTGGCGCATTCCTCCTGACAGAGCTGGTGTAACCGAGTCAGGATTGTAGGCCACCTTTCTCGCACAGGCTTTTTCAGTTCTGCCTACAAATTGTCTATGGGATTGAGGTCAGGGCTTTGTGATGCCCACTCCAATACCTTAACTTTGTTGTCCTTAAGCCATTTTGCCACAACTTTGGTATGCTTGGGGTCATTGTCCATTTGGAAGACCCATTTGTGACCAAGTTTTAACTTCCTGACAGATGTCTTGAAATGTTGCTTCAATATATCCACATAATTTTCCTCCATCATGATGCCATCTATTTTGTGAAGTGCACCAGTCCCTCCTGTAGCAAAGCACCCCCACAACATGATGCTGCCATCCCCGTGCTTCATGGTTGGGATGGTGTTCTTCGACTTGTAAGCCTCCCCCTTTTTCCTCCAAGCATAATGATGGTCCTTATGGCCAAACAGTTCTATTTTTGTTTCATCAGACCAGATGACATTTCTCCCAAAAGTACGATCTTTGTCCCCATGAGCAGTTGTAAACTGTAGTCTGAAGTTTTTATGACGGTTTTGGAGCAGTGGCTTCTTCCTTGCTGAGCTGTCTTTCAGGTTATATCGATATTGGACTCGTTTTACTGTGGACATAGATACTTTTATACCCATTTCCTCCAGCATTTTCACAAGGTCCTTTGCTGTTGTTCTGGGATTGATTTGCACTTTTCACACCAAAGTACGTTCATCTCTAGGAGACAAAACGGATCTCCTTCCTGAGCGGTATGACGGCGATGTGGTCCCATGGTGTTAATACTTGCATACTATTATTTGTACAGATGAACGTGGTACCTTCAGGCATTTGGAAATTGCTCCCAAGGATGAACCATACTTGTGGAGGTCTACAATTCATTTTCTTGGCTGATTTCTTTACATTTTCCCATGATGTCAAGCAAAGGGGCACTGAGTTTGAAGGTAGGCCTTGAAATACATCCAAAGGTACACCTCCAATTGACTCAAATGATGTGAATTGGCCTCCCAGAAGCTTCTAAAGACATGACATAATTTTTCTGGAATTTCCCAAGCTGTTTAAAGGCACAGTCAACTTAGTGTATGTGAACTTCTGACCTACTGGAATTGTGATGCAGTGAATTATAAGTGAAATAATCTGTCGGTAAACATTTTTTGGAAAAATGACTTGTGTCCTGCACAAAGTAGATGTCCTAACTGGTCTGCCAAAACAATAGTTTGTTAACAAGAAATTTGTGGAGTGGTTGGAAAAACGAGTTTTAATGACTCCAACCTAAGTGTATGTAAACTTCCAACTTCAACTGTATACAAGTCATATATCCAAAAATTGTACACGATTGAGAAGACTGCAATGACTGAATATTATAATATTATATAGTAATCACTGCACGATCAAGGGGTACTACAGTGTGTATTATTGTATTATAGAGCATAATACACAATTATATAGTAAGGACCACACATTATCAAGGGAAAATATGGTGTGTAGTATACTATTCTACAGTATACAACAGTTTACTACAGAATACTATATAATTCTACATTAGAATAGTATTAGAAAGTTAACTGTAGTATTTTTTTACGTGGGTTGAGCTACTGCCTTAAAGTTACATTTAGAGTTCTCATAAATGTTATGTGCCAGTGCTGATTTTCATTCTTCTCCTCTAATCAAGGACAGATTGAGACCTGGGACACCAAGTACATCATATTTGACTCTCCATTATAGAGAAAGCTTGGTCAGAGAATATCTTCAATCTATTTTTATTTCACAATCCCCCTCTTTCACTTTTTCCATACACCTCTTTTTCTCTCTCTCTCTCTCTCTCTCTCTCTCTCTCTCTCTCTCTCTCTCTCTCTCTCTCTCTCTCTCTCACGTCTGTCTTCCCATCCCACCTCATGCTGTTATTGTTTATCTTGGACTCAGATCTAATACAGGTTGTTTGAAAGCAGCAGCTGTCCATCTGTTCTCCTCCTCTGTCACGCTCTGTCCATCTCTCTCTCTTCCTCGTGCTCCTCCTCTACAGACTGTCCAGATGTCATATGTTCTTTACTGTTCTCTACATCTCCATCTACTCTGTCCACCCATCCACCCACTCAGCCATCCATCCATCTATCACATTGAATTAAAACAGTATTTTACCTGTCCAGACAGACCCACTGACATACTTAACCCTCACAGTGGTGTCTGCATTGCGTCTGTAAGAAAGTTGTTTGTCTGTGGATTCAACATTATTACTACATTATCACACGCACACAAGCAGAGACAGACAGACAGACAGAAAGACAGACAGACAGACAGACAGACAGACAGACAGACAGACAGACAGACAGACAGACAGACAGACAGACAGACAGACAGACAGACAGACAGACAGACAGACAGACAGACAGACAGACAAACACACACACTGTGCCTCTGTCAGCGAGCGAGAGGAGTTAATCACAGTCTTCATTCTCTCCTGCTGTAACTGTTTTTCAAACATTAGCTGATAATGTGAGGATTTATCTGCAGTGTGCCTGTGTGTGTGCGTGTGTGTGTGTGTGCTTGTGTGTGTGTCTGTGTGCTTGTGTGTGTGCGTGTGTGGTTAGGCAGCAGCAGAGACAAAGGGGCATTTAGCCCTCCTGCCCTATCGCTATAGCAACATGTGCGAAGTGCGTAGGGAAAAGGCTAATTACGAGCTATGAAGAGGAGGGGAGGGGGGATCGACAGAGGTGAGAACGGGAGGAAGAGGGGAGAGAGGGGTGTTTTAAAGAAATGCCGGGAAAAGGAAGAGAGAAAATAAAGAGCAGTCTCTGCCTCGCTCTCTCTTTTTCTCTCTCCCATTCCTCCTCCCTAGCCCTCTATAGATATGTCTTTCTCTCCCTCCTAGTCTCTATCACTACCACCCACTTTTTCCCCTACTCTGTCTTTCTGGCACGACGTGATTTCACCAAACAGGACACGTTCCTGGATCGTCTTTCTTATGTTGCCCCTGACAACAAGTCCATCAACCAATCAGACCATCGCATGCCTTGTGAAATCATCAGCATGTGCAAGATGTGCAATGCCCCCCTTGTACCCACCAAAATTCAAAATGTCTTGTTCGTTTAACTAACCTACTGTGCGCTGCTGCAAATCTGCACTGCTCTTCAATAGAAGAGGTAAGCTGTTATTCAAATGTTCCTTTACCATGAACCTCAAGTCCAAAAATTCCAAGTACAATGTTAGCAAACATTATTCTTTGTTTGGCCTTCTTGTAGATCGCAGCCTTGTTATAGACCATCGCTTAGCATTGAGCTAGCCTGCTAAGAGAAATTAATTGTAAAAAGTGAGCAAGCTAACATTTAGCTAGCTGGTACTGAAGTGTCATCCCATGCTGCTTATTAGCGGATAATACGTTTGGATGATTATTGTAGAAGTTGTTGAAGTTTTGCAACTACTGTAGCTGGAATGGAGGTAAAATAGGTAGCTGGTAATATATCATTATCAGCCAATAAGAAGCTAATACTAAGCACATGTGACATGTAACATAATTAAAACATTAATATTAAAACTATGATTAATATCTTCAACATCAACACCAGACCTAGCTAAATATTAGCAATGGATCGTGGTGCTGGATAGTCATTGATGTCTGTCCTGGATCATCATATCCCTGTGTCTGTCCTGGATCATCATATCACTGTGTCTGTTCTGGATCATCATATCCCTGTGTCTGTTCTGGATCATCATATCCCTGTGTCTGTTCTGGATCATCATATCCCTGTGTCTGTTCTGGATCATCATATCCCTGTGTCTGTTCTGGATCATCATATCCCTGTGTCTGTCCTGGATCATCATATCCCTGTGTCTGTCCTGGATCATCATATCCCTGTGTCTGTTCTGGATCATCATATCCCTGTGTCTGTTCTGGATCATCATATCCCTGTGTCTGTCCTGGATCATCATATCCCTGTGTCTGTTCTGGATCATCATATCCCTGTGTCTGTTCTGGATCATCATATCCCTGTGTCTGTTCTGGATCATCATATCCCTGTGTCTGTCCTGGATCATCATATCCCTGTGTCTGTCCTGGATCATCATATCCCTGTGTCTGTTCTGGATCATCATATCCCTGTGTCTGTTCTGGATCATCATATCCCTGTGTCTGTCCTGGATCATCATATCCCTGTGTCTGTTCTGGATCATCATATCCCTGTGTCTGTTCTGGATCATCATATCCCTGTGTCTGTTCTGGATCATCATATCCCTGTGTCTGTTCTGGATCATCATATCCCTGTGTCTGTTCTGGATCATCATATCCCTGTGTCTGTTCTGGATCATCATATCCCTGTGTCTGTCCTGGATCATCATATCCCTGTGTCTGTTCTGGATCATCATATCCCTGTGTCTGTTCTGGATCATCATATCCCTGTGGTGGTCCTGGATCATCATATCCCTGTGTCTGTCCTGGATCATCATATCCCTGTGTCTGTTCTGGATCATCATATCCCTGTGTCTGTTCTGGATCATCATATCCCTGTGGTGGTCCTGGATCATCATATCCCTGTGTCTGTCCTGGATCATCATATCCCTGTGTCTGTTCTGGAATCATTTCCCTGTGTCTGTTCTTATCATATCCCTGTGTCTGTTCTGGATCATCATATCCCTGTCTGTTCTGGATCATCATATCCCTGTGTCTGTCCTGGATCATCATATCCCTGTGTCTGTTCTGGATCATCATATCCCTGTGTCTGTTCTGGATCATCATATCCCTGTGTCTGTCCTGCATCATCATATCCCTGTGGTGGTCCTGGATCATCATATCCCTGTGTCTGTCCTGGATCATCATATCACTGTGTCTGTCCTGGATCATCATATCCCTGTGTCTGTCCTGGATCATCATATCCCTGTGTCTGTTCTGGATCATCATATCACTGTGGTGGTCCTGGATCATATATCCCTGTGTCTGTTCTGGATCATCATATCCCTGTGTCTGTCCTGGATCATCATATCCCTGTGGTGGTCCTGGATCATCATATCCCTGTGGTGGTACTGGATCATCATATCCCTGATGTTCTGGATCATCATATCACTGTGTCTGTTCTGGATCATCATATCCCTGTGGTGGTCCTGGATCATCATATCCCTGTGGTGGTCCTGGATCATCATATCCCTGTGGTGGTTAAAACATATCCCTAAGTCTGTTCATGATCATCATATCCCTGTGTCTGTCTGGATCATCATATCCCTGTCTGTTCTGATCAAGTATTTGTGTCTGTTCTGGATCATCATATCCCTGTGTCTGTCCTGGATCATCATATCCCTGCGGTGGTCCTGGATCATCATATCCCTGTGTCTGTCCTGGATCATCATATCCCTGACAGACCTGGATCATCATATCCCTGTGTCTGTTCTGGATCATCATATCCCTGTGTCTGTCCTGGATCATCTTATCCCTGTGTCTCTTCTGGATCATCATATCCCTGTGTCGGTTCTGGATTATATCATTATGTTCCTCCTGGATCATCATATCCCTGTGGTGGTTCTGGATCGTCATATCATTATGTTCCTCCTGGATCATCATATCCCTGGGCATTTGGATCTTCATATCACTATGTTCCTCCTGGATCATCATATCCATGTGTCTGTCCTGGATCATCATATCATTATGTTCCTCCTGGAGAGGATCCCTGTGTCAATCATCATATCCCTGTGTCTGTCCTGGATCAATATCCCTGTGGTGGTTCTGGATCGTCATATCATTATGTTCCTCCTGGATCATCATATCCCTGTGTCGGTTCTGGATCTTCATATCACTATGTTCCTCCTGGATCATCATATCCATGTGTCTGTCCTGGATCATCATATCATTATGTTCCTCCTGGATCATCTTATCCCTGTGTCCCAAGGATCATCATATCCCTGTGTCTGTCCTGGATCATCATATCATTATGTTCCTCCTGGATCATCATATCCCTGTGTCTTTCTGGATCTTCATATCACTATGTTCCTCCTGGATCATCATATCCATGTGTCTGTCCTGGATCAATATCATTATGTTCCTCCTGGATCATCATATCCCTGTGTCGGTTCTGGATCATCATATCCCTGTGTCTGTCCTGGATCATCATATCATTATGTTCCTCCTGGATCATCATTTCCTTGTCGGTTCTGGATCATCATATCCCTGTGTCTGTCCTGGATCATCAGAAATTATGTTCCTCCTGGATCATCATATCCCTGTGTCGGTTCTGGATCATCATATCCCTGTGTCTGTCCTGGATCAATATCATTATGTTTCCTGGATCATCATATCCCTGTGTCGGTTCTGGATCATCATATCCCTGTGTCGGTTCTGGATCGTCATATCCCTGTGTCGCTGGATCATCATATCCCTGTGTCGGTTCTGGATCATCATATCCCTGTGTCGGTTCTGGATCATCATATCCCTGTGTCGGTTCTGGATCATCATATCCCTGTGACATGTTCTGGATCATCATATCATTATGTTCCTCCTGGATCATCATATCCCTGTGTCGGTTCTGGATCATCAGATCCCTGTGTCTGTCCTGGATCATCATATCATTATGTTCCTCCTGGATCATCATATCCCTGTGTCTGTTCTGGATCATCATATCCCTGTGTCTGTTCTGGATCATCATATCCCTGTGTCGGTTCTGGATCATCATATCCCTGTGTCGGTTCTGGATCATCATATCCCTGTGTCGGTTCTGGATCATCATATCCCTGTGTCGGTTCTGGATCATCATATCCCTGTGTCGGTTCTGGATCATCATATCCCTGTGTCGGTTCTGGATCATCATATCCCTGTGTCTGTTCTGGATCATCATATCCCTGTGTCTGTTCTGGATCATCATATCCCTGTGTCTGTCCTGGATCATCATATCCCTGTGTCTGTCCTGGATCATCATATCCCTGTGTCTGTTCTGGATCATCATATCCCTGTGTCTGTCCTGGATCATCATATCCCTGTGTCTGTCCTGGATCATCATATCCCTGTGTCTGTCCTGGATCATCATATCCCTGTGGTGGTCCTGGATCATCATATCCCTGTGTCTGTCCTGGATCATCATATCCCTGTGTCTGTTCTGGATCATCATATCCCTATGTTCCTCCTGGATCATCATATCCCTGTGTCTGTCCTGGATCATCATATCCCTGTGTCTGTCCTGGATCATCATATCCATGTGTTTGTCCTGGATCGTCATGTTACTGTGGCGGTTCTGGATCGTCAGATGACAGGCCTGGATTATCAACTATTAATCTTATTCAGATGATAAATAGCTTTAGTTGTAACTGACATCAAACATTTGTGCTTATTGAGTTTTACACGTCAGATTTTATTTTTCAGATAGGCATGGAAGGCTTCATAAAAAAACTGTCATTGGGGAAGAATGAAAGAAAGGAAAGAAGACAAACATGCACATTGAAGTCCACATCATAAAACCAGATGATGACGAAGATAAATATATTTCTGAATTGGTCAAAGGGCAAGTTCCACCTTCATCAATTAAAACATGCAATTCTGCATGCCCCAAGGAGGGGGATACTATTTGTTTCGTTGTGTGCGGTCTGGCCAGACGTTGAAATGCAGTGAAAGAGCTACAGGCTGCAAGGTCTTTAAGTTAAGAAAAGACTGGTTGGATTACAAAGTAATTGTACAGAGGGCATTTAGTCACCACAATGACTATGATCCACAGTCCCAAGAGGACGGCAATTTCCAAAGAATATGCCCTGAAATGGTCACTCAAATTGAAGAAAGGATCTCTTTGGGAGTGAAACCCGACATCATACTCCTTCAGGCACACCCAAGGTCTAGGTCCCAAGGACACAGTGATTTGTGACTCGTTTCAGGAAACGAGGGATACGTCGCGCATCACTACTTCACAGGACAGCCATTTGAACATAAACACATTTGTGAACTTTCACGTGTCTTAGTAATAAACGTGTATGCCATCTGTAAATATGAATGAAATTGCCTGTCACTCCAAAGGACATACAAACATTCGTACTGGTATGCTGCACAAGAAACATTTACACCAGGATGATTCTGAAAGTACAGTGAGATTTTTAGCAGGTCCTTGTGACGACCGGGTTTCATTCCACCAGCAATTTAGTTCTGAACAAGAACTGGATATTGTTCTTCAGACTTTGTGTCACGTTGTAGAATGATTAGAGACAGGCGCAGGAATACGAAATAGTTAAAAAAAAAAAAATTCACTACCCAAAATAGTGTACGTCATGAACATGACTGGGACGAAGCCCAAAACACAACACGTATATATATATATATAACACTGGGCTGTAACTCCATACAAAGAGCGAGGTGTAAACCTCTAATAAATGCATGGGACGAGACCCGTAATAACAACACATGGGACGAGACCCGTAATAACAACACACGGGACGAGACCCGTAATAACAACACACGGGACGAGACCCGTAATAACAACACACGGGACGAGACCCGTAATAACAACACACGGGACGAGACCCGTAATAACAACACACGGGACGAGACCCGTAATAACAATACACAGGACGAGACCCGTAATAACAACACACGGGACGAGACCCGTACTAAAAGACACGGGACGAGACCCGTAATAACGCCACACGGGACGAGACCCGTAATAACAACACACGGGGCGAGACCCGTATAACGCCACACGGGACGAGACCCGTACTAACGCCACACGGGACGACCCGTAAGTGTGCGGGACGAGACCCGTACAAGACACGGGACGAGACCCGTTGGTGGGGACGAGACCCGTAGTTCACACGGGACGAGACCCGTAAAACAACACACGGGATGAGACCCGTAATAACAATACACGGGACGAGACCCGTAATAACGCACACGGGGGAATCGAGACCCGTTATAACAACACACGGGATGAGACCCGTAATAACAACACACGGGACGAGACCCGTATGGAACACACATGAGACCCGTTTTTTACAACACACGGGACAGACCCGTAATAACAACACACGGGACGAGACCCTTTCAACACACGGGACGAGACCCGTAATAACAACACATGGGACGAGACCCGTTAACAAGTACACACTAACACGCATGTACCACGTTGATACAACAGAGCACAGCTACTCAAAAGACCAACGGACATAACAATAATTGACAGGACAATGAAACCCGGGCAATAACATACTAATCAGGGGGATGAGACCCGTAATAACAATACAGTCGGGGTTGAGATCCAGTATGTTAATTCCGGGACGAAACCCGTAATAACAATACAAGACCCTTTATCCATAACGGGATAACTTGAAACCCGTAAATAACAATACACGGGACGAGCACCCGTTCAACAATTTACGGGACCAGACCCGTAATAACAATACACAGGACGAGACCCGTATAACAATACAAGGGATGAGACCCGTGTAACAATACACGGGAGAAAACCATTGTAATATCAATACAGGGATTTCCATAGAATAACATTGTTTTCAAACTTAAATGTAATAATTCAATACCATGGGACCCCCGCATAAAAACTGAAATCACCTGACTGTCCATTATTCAATACACGGGACAGTTGTTTCCCGTAATAACAATACACGGGACACAGACCCGTATAGGTAACAACAGGGGAGTGTTAGGTTTTCCCATTGTCTGTAATAACAACCACTGGCTCAAGACCCAGTAATAATTGCCCATTCGGGAACGAGACCTCTAAAGCAATAGCCAGCCTGGATTGTACCATATGCAATGTACCCCACATGTTTGTTTTATAATTGTGCTGTATTTTCATGTTTCATGGTTGACAGAAATATGCGCCAAATCAATACATTGAGACCAGATGTTCTCCTATGCTGGTATCACATCCTTCCAGTAGGTTTTAAAAATTATTGGTCCTGGATTGTCACGTGCTTCTGGCCAAGTAAAAAAAAAAGCCTATATTAGACAAATAGTAGTAAAGAAATCAAAACGTTATGTTGGTTTTATTGAACTCCACTAACATGTTTTTGTTTATAGGCAGTCGTCTGATCGTTGATGAGGTGCAACGGTATGTAGTGTTTCACCAATACAATAGATTTATACCGCTATTAGGATGTACTTTATGCTGCTGTATGTACCCTTGTGTGTACCCTTTTATAACTTTGAGGAAACTGACAAGGATTTTCTGATGCACTTTGAAGATTACCCTGCCGTCTCTCAGTACTTCAAGCTGTACTGGTAGAGGATTGGCCGAACACGGGCAGATTTTGGGCGTTGCTACAACCATGGTGATTCTGACACCAACAATTTGGTTGAACGGTAAGTAAATACAAATTCACAAAAACCCTTTGTAACTTATACTTGTTGCATGCAAACTAATCCTTTGTGGCATGCAAACGTATCCTCATTCAATCAAATTCAATAGATATTCCATCCCAATGCATTTTATTACGACATTTTATTTCCATAGCAACTTTAAAGCTAGAATCCTTAGTTGCTACATCCAGTTTTGGACGTATAAGTTAATTATATAAACCATTTGATTTTTGAAGTATATAACTTGTCAATTCCTCACAAGCTTAGTTCAACTGTCGTACGCCATCAAAACCCCAAAATATAATCTTGTTTTGCTCCAATGTTTGTCAACAATGTAAATGTAAACAAACACTGCATAGGCTCAACTCATGGTTAATACTATGCATCTGATATCATGAATGGTCAGTCCTTGCATCCATAGCTCTTTCTATGAATTATAGGGTGGTTAAATATCTCCAGCCCAATCACTACGCTTTTTAGCTAATTAAGGATTATGGCTTCAACCAAAAATATTTTTCTAAAGTAGCTTTCAGGAATTTGTAGTTGAAGTTCTCAACAGCAGGAAAGGGAGAGCCCAACTTTGACACTGGTGTGTCAGGAGAATTATAGGGGAAGAGAGAGACTGTAGATTCTTCCAACAACAGCTTTATTATAAGATTTGCAAAAAATGAAGCAATCAACATCACCAAGAATGGTTCAGGGTTGAAAGGTTAAACAAGTATTAACACGAGGAAAAAGAGGAAAAGGAAAGACTTTTCTTACACTTTTAGTACATTACAATACATTATTATTAAATGACCTCCATTGTCATTGAGGTTCAAACTTTCACAAGAAAGGGGGAACGGAACATATGAACATAAACACCAGTACATACTTTATCACCACACACAAGGAAATTGCTTCGTTCTACCTTGGGAGCACCGTTCACATAACCCCCACCATGAGCATGGCCCACCATGAGCATGGCCCACCATGAGCATGGCCCACCATGAGCATGGCCCACCATGAGCATGGCCCCCCATGAGCATGGCCCCCATGAGCATGGCCCACCATGAGCATGGCCCCCATGAGCATGGCCCCCCATGAGCATGGCCCACCATGAGCATGGCCCACCATGAGCATGGCCCACCATGAGCATGGCCTATGGACATGCTGCACCATTAACCTCTCTAGGATAGGGGGCGCTAGCGTCTCACTCGGCCAAAAGCCAGGGAAAATGCAGCGTGGCAAATTCAAATAAAAATGATATAAAAATCAAACTTTCATTGAATCACACATGTAAGATACTCAATTAAAGCTACACTCGTTGTGACTCCAGCCAACATGTGAGATTTTTAAAAGGCTTTTCGGCGAAAGCAAAATAAGCTATTATCTGATGATAGCACAACAATAAACAAAGTAGTAAACAAAGTAACATATTTGAACCCTGCAGGCGCTACACAAAACGCAGAAATAAAATATAAATCAAGTCTTACCTTTGACGGGCTTCTTTTGTTGGCACTCCAATATGTCCCATAAGCATCACAATTGGTCCTTTTGTTCGATTAATTCCGTCCATATATATCCAAAATGTCAACTTATTTGGCGCGTTTGATCCAGAAAAAAACAGCTTCCTATTTGCGCAACGTCACTAGAAAATATCTCAGACGTTACCTGTAAACTTTGCCAAAATATTTCAAACTACTTTTGTAACACATGTTCAGTTTACCAAAAACACAGCGCCCTGTCCAATTTGTTGGTAAATAAAGATATGCCATATCACCACAGATCCAGTAATGATCAGTAAACGTGGCTGAGCCATATTGGTGTGGAGAGTAAATGTCTGTTTCTGTCTGAATAGTGGTGTACCCCACATTCAGTGTAATGGGAATGCTAGAAGCACATGTTCCATTTATCCAGCTACATCCTATTGGGAAGACACTGTAATTAACACATTGACATTCCCAGATAGGATTCATTGAATTGTGGTATGGAGATATTACTTGGGTGCAATGGCAGGTTCGGAATGGGAACAGTACAACGTTTAAGTGTCACATGAGACATTGTCAACAACACATTCTGAAAATGCAAGCGTGAGATAAGAGCATAGACAGCGTGAGGAACTTGAACGGTTAATGGGCACATTGCAACAATGCTAGCACCAGCTAATGCTGCTTCAATAGCAGCCGCTACAGCCCTGAGACAACATACCAACCCTCTAATCACACTTTCAAGTCTTTTAGAATAGTAAGCAACATGTCGTTGCTTCCCCGTTGCTTCTGAGTGAGGACAGATGACATGAAACCATTTTTCTCACAAACAAACAGATTGAATGGTTTGGAGTGATCTGGCAATCCTAAACAAGGAGAAGAGGTTAGCAATTGTTTCAATTTGTCAAGTGCCTGCAGTCCTTCATGTGTTCACTTTATCTTATCATTAATCACCATCTTGTGGCCGTGAATGAGATCAGAAAGTGGCTGAGTGACTTCAGCATAATCAGGTAGCCTGGCTCTGCAATAGCCTGCCGTTCCTGTGAGTGTCATCATGTGCTGTTTTGTAACTGGCTGTGGTAACGAGAGAATTGCAGCCACACGCTCCAAACCCAATTTCCTACAATTAAGTGGAATGTCATGTCCCAGATATTTAACTGTTGTAACTTTTTTTCTGAGAAACTTTGTGGCCATTTTCAGCAAGAAACACTAACAGAGCTCTGGTGTCGACTTCGCATGCTTGTTGGGTTTCAGAACACGGTTACAGGACGTCGACATAATGTATTAACATACAGTGCTTCCTCCTTTAAAAGTTGCGAGCTTGCAGGTACCCAGCGTCAAGGCTTCATTGATCCAGACCACCACAAGGGGGAAGTAGAGCACTCATTATGCATTTGGGTCCCAAGGTTTTTAAATGACCAATCAAATCAAGTGGTTCCAATGATGACATTTTTGACGCGAGCCACCCTTACCTTGTGGCGTTCTTCAACTTTGATGGCTGACAAAACATTACGGTGGAACCAGATGTAAGTTGTTATAATGTCATAACGAGTCAAGCAAAAAACGTACAACTGAGAGGAATATGTAAGTTAATGTAGAGACAAACATTAATGCATGTTTTTTTGGTCATAAAGTTAATTCACGAAAATCGCTAATTAGCAAGTTAGCTAGTGTTAGGAGAATGCATTTGTAATTCGTGTTGTTTTAATGTTTTAGGGAGAAAACCAGCAAACCAGGCTATCGTCTTGGGAAACAGTGGATGTAAAGAATCTAGCTGGCTAAAGTATTTACTGAAAATTGAATGTACAATTGTGTAAGCTTGCCTCACAATGCAGCTGAAGTAACATAGCTAGCTAACTATTTACTTGATTATTGTGTGGTGGAGGATAAAAATAACTGTATGCCTATGGATGTGTAGCTAGCTACAGTATGTAGCCGATCTGTGTATGGACCCTAAAACGTTAGGTTCTGAACTAATATTCATACCAATCTATGAACCTCAGCAATATTAGTTCTTGTAGTCAACTTCAATATAATATAATATAATATAATATAATAATAGTCCTATATACACATGTACTGTAGTTATTACCAAGCATGAGATTCTCACATTGTAGCCTGTACACTTAATATATTCACTGATCATGTACTTTTCCTTGACAAATAAAGGTGCGGTTCAGGTATGAATCTCTGAGACATTCTATTTCAGTCATATCAAACTCCATTATTTGAATGATGTTGTGTCTGCATGTATGTATTACAATTATACACTTCAACAGTGTTTAACACTCCTGCTCCTGGGACATCAATGATTACACATTGTAACTATGCAATAGACTAGAAACATGATTGATATGTAATTCATATGTACAGAAAAATAACTATGCATATCTAACTCCCTTCATCTGCATTAATCTGAGGACACAGGATAGTATTTCAATGAGATACATCATTTCAACCAGTGGAGAATGTGACACGTTTCATTGAAAGAAGTTCATTATCCAGGTGTTAAAAATACATAAATGCATTATAGTTATGATAATTGTAATATTATAAATACATCTGTACTTCAATGCACATATGGTGTGCATTATAAAACGAGGAAGACTGACGAGATGGGGAGATGAGGTGTAGAAGACAGAAAGGGAAAAAGGTTGAAACAGCAGCAGACAGCATATTATTCATGAATTCCAGTGCTACCCTAATATTTTCTGTGTTCATCACAAATAAAACCTGTTATGGCAAGGCGATCCCCTGGGGGAACTCTCACCCCCCATTCAGCAGAAAAGGTGGTGCAGGGAATTCAAAAATATTCTTTAGAAATAATTAACCTTCACACATTAACAAGTCCAATACAGCAAATGAAAGATAAACATCTTCTTCATCTACTCATAATGACCGATATTTAAAATGTTTTACAGTGCAAACACAACATATAGTTATGCTAGACCACCACCAAATAAATATTTTTCCCAGCCAAAGATAGTCACAAGAGCAGGATTAGAGATAAAATGAATCACTAACCATTTGAAGATCTTCACTCATATGACATGTTACACAATACATTTATGTTTTGTTTGATAATATGCATATTTATATCCACAAATCTCTGTTTACATTGACGCCATGTTCAGAAATGCCTCCAAAATATCTGGAGGAATTATAGAAAGCTACGCCAGATAACAGAAATACTCATCATAAACTTTGACTAAAGATACATATTCTACATATAATTAAAGATACACTGGTTCTTAATGCAACCGCTGTGTCAGAATTTTTTTAAACGTTACGAAAAAAGCCTACCATGCAATAATCTGAGACAGCGCTCAGACGTAAATATATTTCTCCGGCATGTTGGAGTCAACAGAAATACGAAATTACATCATAAATATTCCCTTACCTTTGACGATCTTTCATCAGAATGCAGTGCAAGGAGTCCTAGTTCCACAATAAATCGTTGTTTTGTTCCATAATGTCCAATACTAGTGTCCAATCAGCTGCATTTGCTAGCACTTTCAGCTCACGTGCCCAAACGCTGACGCTGGTCCAGGAGAACTCGGACGAAAACTTCAAAAAGATATATTCCAGGTCAAATAAACTGGTTAAACTAAGGAGAGAATCAATCTTCAGGATGTTATTTTCATATATATCCAATAACGTTCCAACCGGATCATACGTTTTCATCTGCAGCCAAATGGAAATGCGAGAAATGCGCCACAGGGGAATTGCATCCTGCAAAGACCGTGACTATTTCCCCTCCCATTCGGTCAAAGTTCACACCAGAGGCTCCATTCCACATTCTACTGAATGAGGACATCTAGTGGAAGGCGTAGGTAGTGCTAACATATCCATATCTTATTTGGAAGGGAAGGGGCAATGACGTCAAATTTGACCCACATTCAGAATTTCAGGTCCTGTTTGGAAGATTGCCTGCCCTATGAGTTCTGTTATACTCACATAATTCAAACAGTTTTAGAAACTTCAGAGTGTTTTCTACCCAATAGTAATACTAATATACATATATTAGCAATCTAGGACAGAGTAGGATGCAGTTCACTATGGGCACGCAATTCATCCAAAGTGAAAATACTGCCCCCTATCCCCAAAAAGTTTGGGTGAGGTGGCGATGACAGGGCTGGCTTCCTCTCTCACATCAAAACATACCTGCAGACGAGAGAGCATGATTAACTTCTTGGTGACAGGGGGGCAGTATTGAGTAGCTTGGATGAATAAGGTGCCCAGAGTAAACTGACTGCTACTCTGTCCCAGATGCTAATATATGCATTATTAGTAGTATTGGATAGATAACACTCTGAAGTTTCTAAAACTGTTTGAATGATGTCTGTGAGTATAACTGAACTCATATGGCAGGTGAAAACCTGAGAAAAATCCAACAAGGAAGTGGGAAATCTTGTGTTTGTAGTTTTTCAACTCTTTTCCATTCCAATATACAGTGTAAATGGGGTTATATTGCACTTCCTAAGGCTTCCACTATATGTCAACAGTCTTTAGAACGTTGTTTCAGGCTTCTACTGTGAAGTGGGGGCGAATGAGAGGGGATTGAGCCAGGTGTCTGGCAGAGTGTCACAGGCTCTGAGGTAGCTCTTGTTCCATTGCTTTTCTACAGAGATAGGAATTCTCCGGTTGGAACATTAGTGAACATTCATGATAAAAACATCCTAAATATGTATCCTATACTTAGTTGGACAAGTTTTTACGGGCTGTAATATAACTTTTTTTAACTTTTCGTCCGACGTTCGGCTGGACCTGAACGAGCGTTTGGATTTGTTTACCAAACGCGCTAACAATTGAAGCATTTGGACATAAATTATTAACTTTATCGAACAAATCAAACATCTATTGTGGAACTGGGATTCCTGGGAGTGCATTCTGACCTCTGTCATTGCCAACAAAGGGTATATAACAAAGTATTGAGATAAACTTTTGTTATTAACCAAATACTTATTTTCCACCATAATTTGCAAATAAATTCATTAAAAATCCTACAATGTGATTTTCTGGATTTTTTTTTCTCATTTTGTCTGTCATAGTTGAAGTGTACCTATGATGAAAATTACAGGCCTCTCTCATCTTTTTAAGTGGGAGAACTTGCACAATTGGTGGCTGACTAAATACTTTTTTGCCCCACTGTATATGTGACGCAGACACCTATCGGAGTGTGCATGAAACATTTAAATATAGAGGGCTATGTGTCTCGCCACTTGGTTATTGCAAGGCTAACCCCCTAGGGAAATCATGACTTGGCAGCAACAGATAGTCCAGTGAAAATGGCTGTGTTTATGTGGTGTAAATATGAAAATTAGCATCTGACATCTTAAGTGTTTTTTAATTAATGCATATGAGACAGGTTCCATGTACAACAAGGCAGGCAGAGATTGAGAAAAAGTTCAATTACGTCTGGTTATGGACACTT
The DNA here is from genome assembly GCF_023373465.1 of Oncorhynchus keta. Lineage (NCBI taxonomy): Eukaryota > Metazoa > Chordata > Actinopteri > Salmoniformes > Salmonidae > Oncorhynchus > Oncorhynchus keta. Next base: position 35,468,130 of record NC_068426.1, on the reverse strand, counting down.
TTGCCAGCAATAAACATTCCACGGCCTGTTCCTCGGACAGTGAACATCTGGCAATATCTACATTTTCGACCCCTTGGTCAGCTCCCTCTCTGAAAGAAAACAGCTTGGTTTTTTTTTAAGATTTGAAAACAATAACTGAGATATGACTGTTCAATCTAAAGCAGCAGGATGTCATTTTTTAGGAGACGTCAATACAGCCCAGTGCTGCTTACCTGAGATGCCTTCTTCGTAGGTGTTCGCTTTGACTTCCTTTGTCTCGGAAAAAAAGTTGATTTCAGAACAATTATTTTTTATTTAAAAAAGTTTTTTAAATTGCTTTCGACAAAAAGACACAAATGTACCTCCAGAGTATATAACAATTTACCTGTGAACAACCTTCATACAAATGTGCTACTGTATGCAGAATTCTTGACGCACAACCGAAGATACTGCCATGTCCTGCCAGCACGCCCACAAGCGAGCCACTCAGGAGCAGAATGATGACGTGTGGAAGATCGAATGGAATGAGATGGGAAAAGTCATTTGTTGTAAGTTGGTGAGGAGGGCTAATAGCTGAACAAAATAATGGTCTAATAGCCGAGCTAAGTGTGAAACCTCCCCCTCCTATCACAGACCAGATTTGTCTTAATGAGCAAGGGGTAGCTTGCTACTCAGTGTAATAAAGTAATGACTTTCAAAAATAAGTCACCTTAGACGTTATGCTGGCTGACAATTTGTTAGCTACGCTGTCCTTACGAACCACATAGCATATCATTACAGCAGTATGCTAGTTAGCTAACGTTAATAGTTATACATCAAACGTGTTACCTATATAGGCTATCTAACTACCCAACATTTATTGACTTGATTATTCTCATCATTCTTAGCTTAGCTAAATGGGTGCTTTCGTAAATTCGCTCTGGCTATCTATGGGCTGGACAATAGAACGAGTCAAAACAGCTTAAGAACGTTGGCTAAACTGGAACAAGCCTATAGCCTATAGCAAATGAATGGAATTGAACGTTCACATAGCCTGTTTTGACTGGAGTGATGCTTTGAATTCCATAAAAAATGTATCCCTTTTTGTTTTACCACTACAATCTGTTCGTAGGACGAAACTGGAAAAACAAAACTTGTGTAGAAAGTAAACATCCATACCTCGGTGGTGTCAACTGTGCTTAAGTCTGCTCAATGAAAAAGTAGGGAAAAAATTAAATCTTCTGACTATGTCTGGTTTAGCGATTGATGACAAATGAGCTCGCTGCCCAGACTTATATAATTACAAAGAGGAGATTCTCCTGATTAAAATGGTACCCGTGTAACAGATTTGCTTCCGCCCCTCTCCTCGCCCCTATCTGGGCTCCAACCAGGGACCCTCTGCACACATTGACAACAGCCACCCTCGAAGTATCGTTACCACAAAGCCACAGACCTTACAGAGCAAGGGGAACAACTACTTACAGGTCTCAGAGCGAGTGACATCACCGATTGAAACGCCTATTAGCGCGCACCCCACTAACTAGCTAGCCATTTCACACCAGATACACCCGACTTTTAAAAAATCTAAATATACACATTGGGAGATATTTGGCGAACTGGACAGACATGCCTATATTTCCCCAAAAGGAAACAATGGGAAGACCGCAGAGTTCCAATGTGCTTTTTATTGTTTACATTTGAACTATAACACAATGTGAGCAGGTCTCTTTGCCAACAATAGCGAAGCACGTATTGTGACGTTGAACAATAAGCTGGGAATAGATCGTCGAAAGGCAAGTTGGTGCCACGGTGCTCAATAGAACAAACAGGAGCTGGCAGGGTGAAAAATGCACTAAAATAAGCCTGATTTCCACGATTACTTCAAAATGACAGCAAGCAGCTGGGAAATATGGTCATATTATGAAACTGGGCTCGATGGCAGATGTAGAAAGTAAACAGCCGCACCTCGATGGTGTCAACAGTGCTTATGTCTGCATAATGAAAAAGTAGGGGAAAAATAAAAACTTCTGACTATTTCTGGTCTAGCGATCGATGACAAACTAGCTTGCTGCCCAGACGCAGTGTGCCACAGTATGACACAACTTTTGAAGGAGGAACCACTGTTCTCCCATGGGGGGGGTATGAAACCCTCTAAATTATGTGCCAAAGCAGAAGAAAATACCACCGGAGATTCCGAGTAAACTTGGGGGCAGAAGTCCAACATTTGTTTAGGAACGTAAACGCGAACTGGAAATGTGATTCTGGTGTGACGGGAATGCTAAAAAAGTGTTAGCCAAATGAAAAACTGAAAACCATTTAGCCGATGCCGGCACAGCAGAATCGTAATGGGGTTTGGCACAACAGGAGCCCTTGCATAAACTGCATAGTTAACAGGTCTGAGATCTTGAACAAAATGCCAATCACCTGAGGCTTTTCGGACAGGAAGAATGGGGGTATTACACAGAGAGTCTGGACAAGGCAAAATAGCTCCTCTTTCTACCAATGAAGCATGAACATTGGTAATCCCCTTGATAGCTTCCTGATTTAGGGGATACTGAGTTCATCCCTGGTTTGTGTGTGTCCTTAGGTGTGACAGTAAGAGGTTCAACCCCCCTCATTCGCCCAATGTCATACTTAACTTTAGCCCGAAAAGAGTCCGGGAGGCCAAACAACAAGGATGACTCATTCTCCAAGGAAATCATCTGTTTAGTTGGCTATCAACGCCATGTACACCTCGTTAAACATGTACAGCCCCAAAAAATGGAACACACAAAGTATGTAGTCTGGGGGAGAATTTAGACCCATCCACGCCAGTCAGTGAAAGACCAAAACCAAATACCAGTATCTTCCCAAGCAACATCATTTGTTTTAGCTACCGATACATGTGGCACTCTGTCACTAAATACATACAACAAAGCCTGTTCTTTAATAAATGTAACACTTAAAGCGCAAAATTGGGGCCCACTATACATGTCCCTGCAAAGTAAGCTCTCTTGGGGTATGGTCCCTGTCAGCCAATTTTGTTCATAATCTAAATATCGTATCAATGGTGAGAAATGTGCGGTACAATGTAAACCAGTCTGTGACATAAAACTGCTTTTCTGTTTCCAACAACTGCGAGCAGTTGAGAAAATTTCATCGGTAGGGTGTTAATAATGTGACCCAGCAATATCCTGTACGTCCCATGCATGGTATCAATCACACGTTGAGACCGTGTCGGACAACATCATGAGATGACATGTCTCCTGACGCTGTACAATAGTGAGGCCTTGTCATTTACAAAGAATATTAATTCCCAATTTACAGAGAAGATCTCTTTCTGACAAATTTACAGGACAACATGCAGACAAAATGAATTGATGGTTTAAGCATATGTTACCCACTTTAACAGGTAAGGGCATTGTGAGCAACTCTTTCATAGTCACTTCCGAGGCTCCTACAGAGGTAACTGATTCATTTGACATGGGAGGTTTGGACGTAGATTTAGAATTTATGACAGACATTGCAGCGCCAGTATCTACTAGAAATTCAATTGACTCACCATTAACGAAGAGACAAACCATTGGCTCCTCACAGGGGTTAGAAAAATCTTGAAATGCTGTCTAAGAGAGCCAGCTGTCTCAACCTCGCATCAGTCCATATGTGGGTTGTAAAGGGTTGTTTTTACGATGGAGGTCTAGTTGTCCCACCACTCCCTGCTGCTCCCTGCTCACTTGTGTTTGTACACCTTCTAGCGAAATGTCCTTATTTTCCACAGTTATAACAAACAAAGTTCTTGTCCTGTTGTTGCTGCTGTCCGGCCCACCTATCAGCACTGGCTCCCCCTCCTCATCCTCTACCCCTTCCTCTTCCTCTTCCCCTCTGTCTATAATTCTGCCACTGCTGGCCCTGTCCTTGATAAAAAGCCATTTGTGCAGCTTGTAACTTCACTCCTTATTATTCTATTGTCTGTTTTGTCGTGTCTTCTTGACACAGTTGCTGCCTCTCAGCATGTTTACAGTGTTCAATATCAGCTTGGTAGTTTCCCAGCCAATGCAAGTCATTTTAACCTGTTGACCAAGGGCTGGCAAAAGTCCATTCATTAGGGCAGCTTTAAGACAAAGAAAGCTCTTTACCCGACTCACTATTCAAAGTCTAGAAATATACATGTTTTGTGCGCTTGTGGGAAGCAATCACTACCCCATTTCTGACTACAAAGTATCTATAATTGGGCTAATAACTCACTAAATAGCAAAGAATATGAACAAATATGCACACGTGGCTACATGCAGCTCTCGATTTAATCTTAAAACAAGCTCATCTTCTCATCACCGCTCATGCTGTAAACACAGTCCAGTTCAAATTGAACGGCACAGATCCATATAGGGCAATGGTCAATTTGCATATAGTCCTACTGCAGCTCTGATTGGTTATGCTGCACTTGTCTGTGTTGAGTACCCAATAGAACCCTGCTCCCGATGCGTTCTGCCTACAACAAAATGTTGCATACTAAGTCTTGAGTAGTTCGTTTTGTTTCAAATATTGCATTGATTCGATCACATTTCCCACAGTAAAGGGAAACGTTGATAGTGTAACTAAGGGAGAAGTTCAATCTTGTACTTCTCTGTGCAGGATGATATTTCTTGATGCCCATGACAAGTTTCAGAACAAAGTGACCTGGAGTGATGTGTTTTAATAGGGCTTTAGAGCCTTCCATAGGCATGGGGTAGCCATTTTTCAACGTATCGACTATTAATTGGCCATTTATTTAGGGACTGGTAGTTAGTGTCTATGCACCAAATCTTGTGTTAAGATGGCCTGGGTGTGCAAGCCATCTGCAGCTGAGATCGCACACATTTTCCATATCAAGATGAGGCTGCGATGGGCAGACGTGGGTGGGAGATGTTCTTTTATACTGTGTGATCGCGTAAAAGAACATCACACACACCCATGATCGATAGGGCAGCTATCCATAGTTGCACGCAGAAGGCTAAGGAGCCGTTGGAAGACTACAGACATCGGCTGTAGACCTGCTACCGTGAGCATAGCGGGCTCAAACCAATGACTGATGACTGCCGCTATGATGACTACGACAGCCTCTTTAAGAGAGAAGATTGTGAGGATCACACAAGAAAAATCAAGCCATTGTTTCTGCATAGGTGCAAAATACCATACAGTGCTTACAAAAAGTATTCAGAACCTTTGACCGTGCATCCGAGAGCCTTGTGTGCTTCTGAGAGCCGTGTTGAGTCAGCAAACCAAGCAATGTTAAATGTTTGCACACACGTTCTCTTACACCAACAGGGTGATTGCAGAAGCACTCGGCTGGCCAAACGCTGTAAGACACACCAGGGGTGTGCTCTGATGGGACATGTGATATTAAATCTATCAGGCCTATGCATCTATTGGTCAGCATTCCAACAGCAGATGTTAAAACTTCCTTGGAGTTCAATTCAACCCTGTTGGATATTCTTCCAAATGCCTGTAAGTCATGAATATCTTTGAAATAGCTCTCTCTTGTGACGCAGCACATCAATAAGGTGATCCAGTCACCGGTTATGATGACCAAAACTGATGAATCTAAATCATTACCTCTTGTTTAATTATCTACTAAATTTTGAAGAGGAACCCAGTTGAAAAGCAGTGCCTCTATATATAGCTTGCACAAATCTCTCTATGGACAGTGAGGGTGACAGAGCGACAAGGTCTCCCTATTTCTCTGACTGCAGCAATACAGAAGCTGTAGCTCAAAAAGAGACATTCTCTTTTCTCCACTATTAGTAAGCTACAGTATAAATGTATGCATTTATGGAGCTGAACTGAACTCTGCTGCATCTTAAAGCTACACTTCATTTTTCCGTGAACAACAAATGATGGCACATATCCAGAAGATTTTGTCATAACATTTAGAAAAAAAGTAATATCCTGGTACTCCATTGTTTATACTATGATTAGCACATTTGTTATAAAAAAAGAGAGATTTTAATCATGTAGCTTTGTGGTTCTGTCTTTGAGAGCCTGCTCACATTCAGGATAGCTATGTAAGACCAATATTACCACAGTCAACATATCTGACTATTGCTGATCTTTTTTCCCAATCCCCCATTTATCTTACGAAGCCTGGTCTGGATCATTGCTACTATCTTCCACCTCCCATCCTTTGCCGGAATGCATGGTTGCCCCTGAAATCTTCAAGACATTTTCCTGTCTTAAGCACAGCAGCAATGCACCATGGACTCCTTCCTCTCCTTTGACTGCCAGCCAAACATCAGCAACCTGCCAACGTCAAAACAATTCTAACACTTGTCGTGGAAAATGATCACATCTAGTCATGCTATCCTGTGTTGTACTGCTTAAAGAATAGTCTCTCGTTATATGCCAGTGTGTTTTGTAACCTGATACAAACTTGTCTTGGTCACAAGACTGGACGTACAGCTAGGAGATGTTCGGGTGCGACCGCAGCATGTGAAATCCCGTGGGTTTACTATCTACAGAAAGGCACATGTATGGAACCTTGCCCGAAAGGAGTACACTATAGCGTTTGTTGTTGTGAATGCAGTTAGATGGTTGAGCCCTCGGGCAATCAATCTTGTGCTCTTTTAAAGTCTTCACAGACAACTAATGACCTTTTACAAGGTATCACTTTTACAAACTATCTGCTGACTGCCATGTCTACAGAAAGGGGTTGTATTTGCTCTATAAAAGCAGAGACCTACCTATGTTTGTTAAGATTTCAACCCTGGACCATTCTTGGTGATGTTGATTGCTTCATTTTTGCAAATCGTATAATAAAGCTGTTGATGGAAGAATCTACAGTCTCTCTCTTCCCCTAGATTTTCCCTGACAAACTGGCAACAAGGATGGGCTGCTAACTCTGCTTGCTGATTGCTCCCGAGGAGACTGAGGTTACCTGCGGGCAGGGTTGCATTAGACGTGGCTCAGGGAGCCCACACTCCGACTAAAATGGATCAGAAAGGGACCTGCCGTGGACCGTCTGGGAGCGTCAGTGAGTGTATACGCCATTCTGGACAGACAAAATAATCAAATGTGATTAAACACCATAGAAAATCCTATTCTGGGACAGGTTGTGCACATTATGTCTTTGATGTAGCAAATACACCCCTAGTTAGTTTGTTGTGGCAGAGTTATTTCTGAATTGGGGAAGTCCTGGAAGTAATTCTAGGGCAAACATCCTGTCGAAGCAGGGTGATCTCCAATTGGGATCGTTTTGTTCAAGCAGAAGTGTCCTGGTTAGATACAGGGGTTGTGTTTCTCTGTTGAAGCAGAGAGGGGGCCATGGGATGATATGACATGGTTAGACTTTCCTAATTAAACACTGTTGTTTGTGTGTTTGTGTTTGAGTGTGTGTACATAGTAGAGTTTCACAATGGGAGCCAAGAGCAGTAAGGGAGAACCTTGCCTGGCTGATCCACTGACCGGACCAGTGAAGAGCATGGCAGGTAAATGGGGCAGAGATATTCTGCAACAGGTACCGCTCTGGCACAATGAGGCAGATTTGACCTAAAAAAAAAAAAATGCAAGTTCATAACTGTGCACTCTCCTCAAACACTAGCATGGTATCCTTTCACTGTGATAGCTACTGTAAATTGGACAGTGCAGTTAGATTAACAAGAATTGAAGCATTCTTCCCATATCAGATATGTCTATGGGAAATGTTCTTGTTACTTACAACCTCATGCTAATCACATTAGCCAACGTTAGCTCAACCGTCCCGTGGGGGGGGACACCGATTCTGTAGAGGTTTTAAGGGATACATGGGAATAATAACAACAAAATAACTCATGTAAAATATGCCATGTCCTTAAAATGCATATAGGTCCAGAACGTTTGTGACACAGCACAGTTAAAAATATTTGACAAATAGAAATCTAACTGGATGGACATCAGAAATAGATGAGAGAGGTAGAGCGTAGAGGAAGCACAGGACTAAAAACAAACAAAATATGACTATTGTAAAATAGATTGTGTCTTTAAAAAATGTATATAGTATGTATAAGCTGGAAGTAGAAGCCTGAGTGTTGATGTTCATTAGTTTAGGGATGTTAGGCTTAGTGGAAATAATAAAGGAAAATGTGTTTTAAAAAATGCATTTCAATTAACAGGTGTGCCTTGTTATAAGTTAATTTGTGGGACTTCTTCCCTTCTTAATGCATTTGAGCCAATCAGTTGTGTTGTGACAAGCAATATGCCATCCCATCTGGTTTGCGCTTAGTGGGACTATCATTTGTTTTTCAACAGGACAATAACCCAACCTACCTACAAGCTGTGTAAGGGCTATTTGACCAAGAAGGAGAATGATGGAGTGCTGCATCAGATGACCTGGCCTCCATAATCACCCGACCTCAACCCAATTGAGATGGTTTGGGATGAGTTGGACCGTAGAGTGATGGAAAAGCAGCCAACAAGTGCTCAGCATAATGTGGGAACTCCTTCAAGACAGTTGGAGAAGCATATGATGTTGTTGTGTGCTGTCACGGATCCCTCTGGTACTGTTGCTCATTCCGCGCAACAGTTTCGGAGGTCTAAGTCATCGGCCTCTGGGAACTGAACTGTGTCATTGCGCACATCTGGTCCTCATATTCTCCCCTGATTAGCAATTGTATAAGTGTGCCCTTTGTTCACCGTTGTCTTGTGGATTATTGTTCCAATATTCGTTGGTCGTGTGAGTACTTGTGCTGTTTTGGCTTTCGTGCCGCTTGTATTGCGCAGATGATTACGGGTCTCATCCCATACATGGATCTCGCCCCGGTGTATTTATTCTAGATACTCCTCCCTCTTTTGTTTGGGTTTCAACCCTGTGTGTTGTATACATGTTTGTTCGGTCTTCATCCCCGTGTCTTTACATTGCACGCTGTAATTTGGGTAAATAAATACCCATGTGTGCATTTGTTTATTTGCTTTCTGGAGCAGCGCGGTCTTGCTCTCACCCATCCTCGCCCTTTCTCGCCCTCACCTGAGAAATCAATATCTCATCTACCCCGTGGCTTCAGCCAATCATACAATTTTCACATGTCTCACCCCGGTGCATGCTCTAACCATGCAGTCTCTCCAGGCCCTGATTGACTAGCCAGCCTGACCCATGCTTTCCAAGGGAGTAAATAGTACCCGTACCCTAAATGTATTTTTCCAGTCTGTGGGTTGACAGAGAGATGCATGGGTTGTGTGACTACAAAGTAAGTTATTATTGTTGCTTTTTAGTTTAGCTTTGTATACCTCTGTTAGTGGTCTATAGCTATTGCTTCATTATATACAGTATCTTAGCTCTGTTGCTAATAACTCTTATGTTATCTCCAGTTAGCATACTGTACGTAGCTACTGAGTCTTCCACCTCAAAAAGCACGAGAGAGGATTTCGGCACCCACCATCTCAGATTGTTCTGAAATTGATTCTGTAGTTAGAAACATATATTAGCATTCCTGAAACATTATTTTGTTGAAAGATTATTTGAACTATGAGAAATTAGGCTAATGCCGAAATTGGACATTTCAATACAGTATATTTTATTTAACTAGCCAAGTCAGTTAAGAACAAATTCCTACGCCGGGCCAAACCCGGACAACGCTGGGCCATTTGGGACTCCCATTCACGACCGGTTGTGATACAGCCTGGAATCAAACCAGGGTGTCTTTAGTGATGCATCAAGCACTAAGTTGCAGTGCCTTAGACCGCTACACCACTCAGGAGCCCCACGAAATGATATATAGTATAATTTTTCTATGTTTGGCAAGTAGTATGAAGTAGTATGAAGCTGCGTCTTTGAGTAGTCTTTATTCATACTATGAAGTATATTCTCAGTGAATCCCCCCACCTGTTCAGTGAAATTAGCATGGTAGTCGCATTTCCCCCATAAATGTGTGTGAAAGTACCAGGATTTTCCCAATAGATGGCGCTGTTACTACCAAACTCTTTTATCGATTTTGCAACTCTTTTGTGTTTATTGAAATGATCACAAACATTGTTTTGTAACTTTGGGTAGGAAACCAATAGCTTTTGCTCATGATGAAAATAAATGTTGTTGTTATCCTCACAAGTCAAGCCAGTCCTCCATGAAAGCAAATTAGTTTGTCCTTCTCTTAGCAACCTTATTCTACAACCCAACTCTTTTTCAAAAGTCCAACAAATGGCAACTCTCTGAGAGGGCTATCCCCATGGTGCAATTATCATATGAAGACTTTTCAGAGGAGCCCAAGAATGTGATGGAGAAATGGGCTAGAGACTAAAATGTGGTGACAACCCTAATAAAAAAATGCAACAAAATAATTTGAAAACATCTCTATGTTGTTTGATCAGTGACATTTACTGATAAACCCGACCTATTACCATTGCAAAACACTGTACAGACGGTATTGGGACTTTCATCACTGGAGACCGGTAGAGACCATAACATTGAAACCATTAGATCTGCTGTAGCCTGGGCCTCCCGATTGTTGCAGTGGTCTAACATGAGGACCAGACTGGCCATCGCGTTCATGTTGTTTTTTTCCCCTCACACCAGACAACCACACCATTTATTTTTACCATGTTTAAAAGCTATTGGTTTTCTACCCAAAGTTGCACAAGGGTCCATTTAATAAACATAAGAGAAGTGCAAAATGGACAAAGGGTTGTTGTAGGAACAGTGGTACCTAGTGGAGCAAAACCCTTGTATTTTCCCACTAATTTATGTGGAAAAATGCAACCGACTTCAATGGCTAATTTCTCTGATGGGGAGAAACACTGGGAGGGACACACGTGTGTATTGAGAATACATGACACGGTATGAATTAACAATACTCCAAGCTGCAGCTTCATACTAATTGTCAAACATAGAGAACTGATACTGTATCCTGACCGTCAAGGTGTTTTTTTTTTTTGGGGGGTCGTGGCTGTCTGTTAACCATTTATTTGGATTCCTCACATATTGCTGAGAAGTGGTTTGTTCCAAATTGGATGTTGGGTATTATATAATATAATTATTTAATATTATATGAGTCCTATAAATTGAATTGGCCTATTTGGGTGCAATCAATTAGCAATTAGCTCAAATTATCTTTCAACAAAATAATGATGCAGGAATGCTTATCTTAGCTGTTTCTAATTGCAGAAATAATTTCAGGGCAATCTGAGATGGTGGTTGCCATGGCTTGCTGAAATGAAATGGAACGACCCTACTTGCATACAGTCCACTCTTTACACTGCTTTTTTTTATACCTCTTGTTAGTAAACATTCTTCTTGTACTATGTAATACATGGTTACTAGATAGTCCTTTCCTATCATGCCATTGTCGTTGTTTATCATGCTATTACACTGCGGTAGCTCATTCATGTCCATTCACTACTCTGCTCTATCCATTGTAGCCTGACACATAAAAATGTATCATTCTTTCTCCGTACCTTTCAGTACCAGCCTCATGTTTATCTTCGTCGGGGTGTGGAAATAAAGTTCCATGTGTGTGTTAACTCCTGGGCTGCCTCATTCCCCTCTTACTGGGGGCAGTGTCAGTGAGTCACAGTTCAGCAAACACTTAGAGCCGGGACACTCTCTGTCAAACAGGTCAATTGTTGGTCACAGAGTATCGGTGTCCCACGTACTGCCGCTGTGTTAGTCAGACCTTTTCAGCTCACTGACTTTTTCGACTGACTGACTCAATGGCCAATATTTGACTTGAGCAGAAGACAATGTTGCAGACAACTCTGGAGCACTTCAGATGTCCAAATCTAGAGTTAATACTGAAAGTATTGCTCAACCAAAGTTCTACACGCCATTTAGATCAAACGTCTAACAGACATTGCCACAGGAAATAGGGGCTAAAACTGCAGAAGAGCTGTAAGAATCTGTTTCTCAAACTAGACACTAATGTACTTGTCCTCTTGCTTAGTTGTGCACCGGGGCCTCTCACTCTTCTTTCTAGTCTAGTTAGAGCCAGTTTGGGCTGTTTCTGTGAAGGGAGCAGTACACAGTGATGTATGAGATCTTCAGTTTCTTGGCAATTTCTCGCATGGAATAGCCTTCATTTCTCAGAATAAGAATAAAGTGACGAGTTTCAGAAGAAAGTCCTTTTGTTTCTGACCATTTTGAGCCTGGAATCGAACCCACAAATTCTGATGCTCCAGATACTCAACTAGTTTAACGAAGGCCAGTTTTATTGCTTGTTTAATCAGTACAACACTTTTCAGTTGTGCTAACATAATTGCAAAAGGTTTTTCTAATGATCAACTAGCCTTTTAAAATTATAAACTTTGATTAGATAAAACAACGTGCCATTGGAACACAGGAGTGACGGTTGCTTATAATGGGCCTCTGTATGCCTATGTACAATTGAAGTCAGAAATTTACATACACTTAGGTTGGAGTCATTAAAACTTGTTTTTCAACCACTCCACACATTTCTTGTTAACAAACCATAGTTTTGGCAAGTCGGTGAGGACATCTACTTTGAGCATGACACATGTAATTTTTCCAACAAATTTTTACAGATTATTTCACTTATAATTCACTGTATCACAATTCCAGTGGGTCAAAGCTCCACATACACTAAGTCGACTGTGCCTTTAAACAGCTTGGAGCGTTTCAGAAAATGATGTCATGGCTTTAGAAGCTTCCGATAGGCTAATTGACATAATTTGAGTACATTTGAGTACATTTGTACCTGTGGATGTATTTCAAGGCCTACCTTCAAACTCAGTACCTCTTTGCTTGAAATCATGGGAAAATCCAAAGAAATCAGCTGTGCTTTGCTGCAGGAGGGACTGGTGCACTTCACAATATAGATGGCATCACGAGGATGGAAAATTATGTGGATATATTGAGGCAACATCTCAAGACATCAGTCAGGAAGTTAAAGCTTGGTCGCAAATGGGTCTTTCAAATGGACAAGGACCCCAAACATACTTCCAAAGTTGTGGCAAAATGGCTTAAGGGCAACAAAGTCAAGGTATTGAAGTGGCCATCACAAAGCTCAGACCTCAATCCCTGTGAAAATATGTGGGCAGAACTGAAAAAGCGTATGCGAGCAAGGAGGCATACAAACCTGACTCACTTACACCAGCTCTGTCGGGAGGAATGGGCCAAAATTCACCCAATGTATTGTGGGAAGCTTGTGGAAGGCTACCTGAAACATTTGACCCAAGATATTTATTTCAGAAAGAGGTATATTCAATGGGAAACAGAGTTAGCAGGTGCATAATTTCTTCAATGCACGCGCAAACACGAATTTCCAAAAATGTGTCCTTCTACGAAACCAGTTATTTCTTATTAGATTTGAAGTTACAAGCCTGGAATCTTGAACATATCCTGCTGACACCATGTGGAAGCCATATGGAATGCATCCAGGGAGCTAATTTACAATTTGACCTTTCTCTTGCATTTCTAAGAGGATGGTCTCCAAAATTATACATTTCCGGTTGGTTTTTCTTTGGATTTTCTCCTACCATATCTATTGTGTTATATTCTCCTACATTATTATTACATTTTTACAAACTTCAAAGTGTTTTCTTTCCAATGGTACCAATTATATGCATAACCTGGCTTCAGGGCCTGAGCTACAGTTAGGTTACTTTGGGCACATCATTCAGACAGAAAAGTTAGAAAAAAATGGGCCTAAGAACTTACATTTATTTGGCTAAGGTGTATGTAAACTTCTGACTTCAACTGTACTTGCGTACTATTGTTTGACTTGCCAAAACTATAGTTTGTTAACAAGAAATGTGTGGAGTGGTTGAAAAACAAGTTTTAATGACTCAAACCTAAGTGTATTTAAACTTCCGACTTCAACTGTAGATATTCCATTAAAAATCAGCCGTTTCCAGCTACAATAGTCATTTACAACATTAACAATGTATACACTGTAATTCTGATAAATGTGATGTTATTTTAACAAGGACATTTCTAAGTGACCGCAAACTTTTGAACAGTAGTGTTTTTTGGTGGTGGACAAACCGGTGAGCCTGGCACCTACTACCATACCCTGTTCAAAGGCACTTAAATATGTTGTCTTGCCCATTTACCCTCTGAATGCCACACAGACACAATCCATATCTCAATTGTCTCTAGGCTTAAAAATCCTTCTTTAATAAACCAATTAAGCACATTAATGAAGTCTTCATACAACATTTTGAACAGAAATGCAATGGTTCATTGAATCAGTCTAAAACTTTGCACATACACTGCTGCCATCTAGTGGCCAAAATCTAAAAAGCGCATTATCTGGAAAATTACATTTGGGCCTTTCTCTTGCATTTCAAAGATGATGAAAAAAAACGCATGTTTTTTCTTTGTATTATCTTTTACCAGATATAATTTGTTATATTTACATTTCCACAAACTTCAAAGTGTTTCCTTTCAAAGGGTATCAAGAATATGCATATCCTAGCTTCAGGTCCTGAGCTACACGAAGTTAGATCTGGATATGTCATTTTATTCAAAAATTGGGGGGGAAAAAAGGGTCAGAGCCTTGATTAATAGGACTGTATGAAATTTCTTGAAATTGTCATTTAGATTAGCATGTATGTTGATAAAGAAAATGACATATCGATTAGGTTTTATCAAACTAGCTAGAGACAACTGCTGTGAGCTTATGTAGCGAAATTAATCGGACTTACAGTTCATGAGAAGATTTTTGAATGTTTTCCAAAAAAATCCAAGATAGCAGAAGTAATGGGTCCTTGAGGCACACGTTTTCCTTGTGAGGAGAGGGACCAGTACACCAAATTCTGTGACTCTAGGTCAACCGGGGCAGCGGGGCTGTGCCACCTATTGGCCGATGGGTGCTATTTCTGGTTTCTGAGTAGCACTTGACATTTTTGACCAGTCGTTGTTGCGATATAAGGCCAGTGGCTGAAGACACGGAATAAGAAGAACTTCAAATACAATAGGGTTTCAGCCCTTTGGGCCTCAATCCTAACTGTAGAAAATACAGAGTGCTACACAACAGAAATCATTTGACATAAATGTGACCGAACGCCTGAAGTCTTATGTAGTAACATTTCGAAATTATGTTTTTTCATTGGATAAAAGTAGAGACTCATAGCTAGACAATTGTATACCTTACACTGCAGTTGAGGAACAATGGGAAAGTAATTCTGCTTTGAAAGTTGATAAACTTGCAACCACACTTTGAGAAAATGGCCCCTGATTGTTTTAGTACATCTACTGGAGAGCTCTTCTTTGTCTACACCCATTCAGCACGATTCACACCCTCTTAAGCCTTATACCTACCCATCTCTTTAAGGATTCACATGTGAGGCCATGTGGTAAACACACGTTATATAAAATAACATCTGTTTATTTGTCACATGCACAGGATAAATATGGTGTAAATGACACCGTGAAGTGGTTACTTGCATAGTGGTAATATCAAAAACAGAAAGTGTCCAGATAAAAATATTTTACAAATATTTTATCATTATTAGATGACGCTTACCCAACACACCTGTCTAAATTGATGCTTCATGTGAAGGAAATGCTATAACCACCCCCCAGCCACATCTAGGTAAGTGGATGGGTCACTATTGTCTAGACATCTACATGTTCATGAAATATAATAGATGGCCGTAATAACCCCCAGACACACCTGGCTAATTTGATGGGTCATGTCATAATCCGGCTGAAGTGGAGTCTTTCGTTTAGACAAGTAGCTAGCTAGGTAGCTAGCCAGCTAAAGAATGAACCGGCATAATCCCAACTCATACTACTACCAATACAAACATTGTCATAGTTATAGTATGAATCTGCAGGTAGCTAAAGCTAACAAACTAGGTTCAATGTTATCTAACCAACATATAACTAGAAATATAAATATATATTTTTATAATAATACTACACAGATCATACACGTAACGTTAGCTAGCGAATAAACAGTACGCTTTAACTTGCAATAAAAAAATACTTTCTGACAAAATTAGAAAGTTATATCTAAAAAGGTAGCCCATCACAACGTTTTCCAACTGATCTGTCGATAGCCCCTCCTAAATTCAGGGCATCAATGCTGTTGAGATAACTAGCAAAAGTTTTTGAAGTTCTCAGATAGCTAACTTTAAATCTTCCAAAAAAGGTGCAGTAGAAAGGACTGTCAACACATACGGAAGAGCTCACACTATAGACAGAAGCATGCTACATGGCAGACCAATCCAAACTCATCACCCGGCATATCCAGCCAATCATGGCTAGCGGGAAGGTTCCTGTCTTTTTCAGTGGCTAAACCAACTAGGCTCGTAATTTGACAATTTTATTTGTATTTATGGATGGAATGCCAGTTTGTTATTTCGGCACATGAAAGTTCACGTGTTCCAGAAGGCATTTCTGATGAAAGTTCACGTGTTCCAGAAGGCATTTCTGATGAAAGTTCACATGTTCCAGAAGGCATTTCTGATGAAAGTTCACGTGTTCCAGAAGGCATTTCTGATGAAAGTTCACGTGTTCCAGAAGGCATTTCTGATGAAAGTTCACGTGTTCCAGAAGGCATTTCTGACAAAAAAATCATGTTTAAATTCAAATGCTGATTCCTGTGAGGTAGTGACGTCCGACATACACCTAATTTCCTGAAACTATAGAGCATATCACACCCCAGTCCAATTAATGCAACAACATCTTCCTTGGTGTCTTCAATCGTCTGACATTTGACAAAAAAAAGCACAAAATGATGTGAACAGAAAGACAACTCTTCTAGAAGCATAAGACAAGCTATGTACACACCCTGGACAAGTTCCTGAAAGCGTTGCCAGTCATACTGTATTCTCTGTCATTCTTCTTCATTGGATTTCCTCTGCTGTGACTGTGTATTGTTTTCTTTTCTTGTGCAAGGACTTTGAATCCTTGAAACTCTGGATCAGAGACATGGAGGTATTTGAAAGGTGGAACCAACAGAGGTACAATATTACCAGGGTGACATTGGTTAAGCAGTTGTACTGCCAGGGCCTTTGTGGTTGCTCTGAAGCCTGTTTTTTTTAATCATCCTAGTTGATGGTTGCTCTGGTGAAGATTGAGGGGCTTACTGGTCATCCAGAGGTTAAAGAGCAACTTTAGTTGTGACTTTTTTCCTTACACTGCCCTGGTTATCAAATGATAAGTGCAACTTGGTTGTGGGATGTGTTTGAAGATGTCAACAGTCATGCAGGGAGCACTCAACAATGATCGTACGTGTCAGAAGGTTAAAGGCTTGAATGTCATAATGCTTAGTGTTATGAGAATTAGTTGTCTATTATATCTATTATATCTCAATGTGTGCCCGATGCTGCCCCTCATAGGTGATTCTCTGTTGGGCTCGCAATATCAAGTGCGCCTAGTGTGGTCTCAGTCAAATGATACATTGTCTTTACTATAGGCTATAGACCTAGTCTATATGAAGAGGATGTTCGGAGAAGCACAGGGCAAAGTTATATTTCTAAGAAAATGTACTTCCTCCCCAAGATTTTACGATGCTGGGTTGGTGAACGTAAAACTAGGTTACAATGCATTACACCTGGCAATGGATAGGCTATCCCAATCATACGCCTTGTCCTGCCCTGCTCTTGCTGATGTAAACCCCATTGTGCTGCCTAACCAATGGCTGAGCTGTTTACGGTGGCACTTCAGGAGGCAAGTTTTATTTGTGTGGAATAGGCCTACTGATGTCCTGTTCCGTTTGAGAGGGAGAGCGCAAAGATAAGAAGGACGACCGGAGGTAACATGGCTGCCGCTATAATTAATTTTAATACAATTATTCGTTTTGTTGCCCATAATTAAGCTATTTACCAGAGTTATTGACCTCACAATAAGCCATATTCAAGTCATTTATATAACTTACTGTCACGAATCCCGCTTCCTGAGTCTGTGTTTGCCTGTGTTTCTGTCCTGGAGTGTGTTTCCGGTGTCCTGGAACGCACCCTGTCTGGTTGCCGGGCGAATTAGCTTGTTGGGAGATCGATGTTCACCCGCACCTGTATCCCATCAGTAATCTGCACACCTGTCCTGATCATCACCTCTCCCCTTCAAAAGCTCTGACCTGACATCCATTCCCTGCCGGATCGTTAGCCATGAACAGTATGTTGTGCCATAGTATCAGCCTCAAGTTGGATAGAATTTGTTTTGTTGTTTTTTACGTATTGCTTGCCTTAAACTTACCTCCGTTTGTTCTGTCTTCAGTTACTCACCCGGATCATTTACCCCATTCCCGCCTGGTCGTCGGAGGATTCCGCTACCCCATTGGATCCACCTATTTACTCCTATCAACTCACTACCGCTGCCCGCTACGCCACCTGGATATATCTACCCATTCACTTGTAAATAAATACTCACCTTCTTCCTACTCTCCTTGTCCTGGTCTGCTTCTGGGTTCGATTTTGAAAGAACGTGACACTTACTTTACTATGAAGTGGCAGCCGCAGGGATGGTGTGAGGGAAAAATGATATGTTTGCAGGATCTATTAGATGTACCTATATTATGATTTGTAGCTTTATAATATGAGTTTAGTATAGGAGCTTAGTGATTAAAGGAATGAGAAGGAAACACACCTTCTGTTATTGTTTCCAATCATCTTTGCATCAGAGTTACTTGGTCACATGACATAAGACAAAGAGCCTCAGAGTGACCACAGTTCTTCTGTCCATCCTGTTCTTTTACTATTTTCTAAGGGCACAGCTGTGTGGAGATATGAATAATAATAATAATAATATGCCATTTAGCAGACGCTTTTATCCAAAGCGACTTACAGTCATGTGTGCATACATTCTACGTATGGGTGGTCCCGGGAATCGAACCCACTACCCTGGCGTTACAAGCACCATGCTCTACCAACTGAGCTACAGAAGGACCACGAGAGAATAGAGGCTAGCTTGGTAGAGAAAGGAGCTGCCGTTATCACTTGGTTGTGCACTATGACTTCACACACACATGATACACATAGCCACAAGAAGAAAACAACGTAGCTTATGATGCCCCGATCTGCCAGAGAGGGGTAGAACCAACCATGACTAAGCATTTTGGGGGTTTCTATATAAACCCCTTGCGTTCTCCGTATTGTTGGAGAACGCCTAGGTCATAAACCCCTAAATACCTAGGTTATAAACCCCTAAATACCTAGGTCATAAACCCCTAAATACCTAGGTCATAAACCCCTAAATACCTAGGTTATGGAGTTCTGAAAAAGGGTCGTCTATGACTAGTGAAATCAGTGAAAATATATTATGTAACTAATAAAATGCAGGTAATTCCCTGGGTTAGTATATGAAGATGTAAATGTATGCGTTATGGTATCCCAGGAACTAACGCTGAGATAGAAATGATCTAATTGATTAGTGTGTTTTGGGAACAGTACTGTGTGAATGTGATATGAGAGAATTAGACATTTGGATAATACGAGATTTACATTTGCATTATAAACGGGTTGGAATGTGGATAATACCTTTCTATATATAACAGTTATCTAGGGGTTCTGTCCATCACTGCCCATTGTAGTAATATCACAAGGTATTGTTGAGCGGAGATGCACACGGAGTGGCGTTGATGTGAGTAAGCTATATATATTTATATTTTTATATATATATTTTAAGATTTATAATGTTATATATGGATTCTGTGAAGATGTGGAGAGAAAAAAAAAATGAGAAATTCGTATGCGTGTATAATCGATTACTGCAGTTTTGATGAAGTAATAATGGAAATAAAACGAATATACAAACTTACACACCCAAATGTAGATGAACATAAGGGGTGAAAAAAAGCATTATGAGATACTCCCTTTATGGAGCATTTGATAGAGATCAGGTCAAAGCATTATGAGATAGTCCCTTTATGGAGCATTTGATAGAGATCGGGTCAAAGCATTATGAGTTGGTCCCTTTATGGAGCATTTGATCGAGATCAGGTCAAAGCATTATGAGATAGTCCCTTTATGGAGCATTTGATAGAGATCAGGTCAAAGCATTATGAGTTGGTCCCTTTATGGAGCATTTGATAGAGATCAGGTCAAAGCATTATGAGATAGTCCCTTTATGGAGCATTTGATAGAGATCAGGTCAAAGCATTATGAGTTGGTCCCTTTATGGAGCATTTGATAGAGATCAGGTCAAAGCATTATGAGATAGTCCCTTTATGGAGCATTTGATAGAGATCAGGTCAAAGCATTAATAGATAGTCCCTTTATGGAGCATTTGATAGAGATCAGGTCAAAGCATTATGAGATAGTCCCTTTATGGAGCATTTGATAGAGATCAGGTCAAAGCATTATGAGATAGTCCCTTTATGGAGCATTTGATAGAGATCAGGTCAAAGCATTATGAGTTGGTCCCTTTATGGAGCATTTGATAGAGATCAGGTCAAAGCATTATGAGTTGGTCCCTTTATGGAGCATTTGATAGAGATCAGGTCAAAGCATTATGAGTTGGTCCCTTTATGGAGCATTTGATAGAGATCAGGTCAAAGCATTATATGACTGTGTACAGGGTCTCAGAGAAATAGTCTCAGAAAAAGGCCTACTATGTTCACCTTTGGTAAAATTATGGGGAATTGACTGAAGCCTAACCAATAAAGCTATAAACGCTTATGGGATTTTCTATCGAATAAACCCTTTTTCCCATAAAGATAGAGCAAATTAACACGGAATATAAATGTAACTTTGTGGCCTGATCACCCTCATTAGAAAGACTGAAGAATGGGGTGAGATTTAAATGTAATATGTACACACTAATGATTAGGAAGAAGTTTATAATTCAGCAATAGTATGTGCTGCTCCTGAATGATGGATACCTCGATTAGAATTTCCACGACAATGGACAGCGCATGGGTGCTGAAAGTAGGCTAATTCGAAAAGGCCTAATTCATTTAAACAGTCTTCCTTTTCATTTGACTTTAGGCTATTAACAACAAGAGGGCTATTGTGTTGGAGCCTATTTCTTCCTATTCAATAAATAAGAATTAGGCCTACCTGTTTGCCAGATTAAATTATAGTTTACCATCCATAGATTTTGTCAGCCAATTGCTTCAATCACCATGCACTGCTTTAATATCTCAGAGCCAGTGAAGGATTTGGTATGTTAAGTTAAAACCAGGACTCAAATTGAGGGGGTATGTGAGGGTAGTGTGGCTTTTGTTAATGAAAATGCTAAAAGATAGGCCTACCCTTCTTGGCTTAAGATTTTCAACAACAAAAAAATGTAATGGACCTGATTATATAAAGCGATTTATAGATACATTTTAATCTGCAATGCTAGAAACTAGCCGTAAAATGCAGGGTAAAGACATTCAGAGAATGCGCGACAACTTTCTATAGCCGAGGCAACAAAAAATGGATTACTTTGCTTGGGAAGTAATGTGTGTTTCTGTCACTAACCATTGAAGTTAAAAAAATATATATTTTTATTTTTTATTTTATTTTCTCCCCAATTTCGTGGTATCCAATTGTTTTTAGTAGCTACTATCTTATCTCATCGCTACAACTCCCGTACGGGGTCGGGAGAGACGAAGGTTGAAAGTCATGCGTCCTCCGTTACACAACCCAACCAAGCCGCACTGCTTCTTAACACAGAGCCCATCCAACCCGGAAGCCAGCCGCACCAATGTGTCGGAGGAAACACCGTGCACCTGGCAACCTTGGTTAGCGCCCACTGCACCCGGCCAGCCACAGGAGTCGCTGGTGCGCGATGAGACAAGGATATCCCTACCGGGCCAAGCCCTCCCTAACCCGGATGACGCTAGGCCAATTGTGCTTCGCCCCACGGACCTCCCTGGCGCGGCCGGTTACAACAGAGCCTGGGCGCGAAGTTCAACAATTGACCAGGCTTTTAAACAACATACTAACTCTAAATCAGTCGGGAGCAACCCAGGAAGCTATGTTATTATTATTTCAAGGATATAGCCTGCCATTTAAGAAATAAATTGGGATGCATTTGTGACACACTACAGGCTGGAAGGAACGCTCAGCATTTCAACCACACATCAACAACAGCCCTTCGACAACATAACTAGATATTTCGCATTTAGGCTGCATAACAATACCATTTAAAAAATTAACTTAGAATGACATAATAATGAAAGGACAAATGCCTTACTAAGCATACAGTCATTCTACAGTGCTTTTGAATTGACTTTTAAAAACACGAGTTTGGCCAGTCTTTGGTTTGAGGATCATGCTGTGAGCTATGAATGCCTAGTTTGTTAATCAACTCAAATCAAATTGTATTTGTAACATGCACCGAATAAAATAGGTTCACCTTACAATGAAATGCTTGCCTACAAGCCCTAACCAACAATGCAGTTAGAAATAATAATAAAAATCAAATATCTTTAAAAAAAATAAGAATAAGAAATAAAAGTAACAAATAATTAAAGAGCAGCAGTAAAATAACAAAAGCGAGGCTAAATACAGGGGGTACCAGTTAGTCGAGGTAATTGAGGTAATATGTACATGTATGTTGTCAGGATTTGGCCAGGGTTGTTCCGGTTTTTGGTCACTAGATGCCCCCATTGTGCCTTTTGACCTTTTGTTTTCCCTTGATCCCCATTATTATTTGCACCTGTGCCTCGTTTCCCCTGATTGTATTTAAACCCTTTGTTTTCCTCAGTTCTGTGCTCTGTGTTTGTATGTTAGCACCCAGCCCTAGTACTCTGTGAACTCTTGTAGATACCGGTGGACTCTCTGGTGGAATTCTGTTTTTTTTTGTTCTTGTTTTTTGAGAATCTTTTGAGGCTTTTTGTGCTATTCCTTCCACCTTGTGGATTTACCTTTTTGTCTTGGAGGATTACCTTTGTTCTTGTGGAATTCCTTTTGAGGTTGTGGAGTTACATGTTTTCCTGAAGAACTTCACTTTTTACTTCATTAAATGCACCGTCTCAAGTACTGCTGTGTCTGCCTCATCTTCTGGGTTCTGCTGACTATTCGTGGCTCAGTTGGTTAAGTGACTGTTTCTCACTCCGGAGACCCGGGATCGTAACCGGGTCCTGACACCCGGGATCGTAACCGGGTCCTGACATATGTAGAGTGACTATGCATAGATAATAACAGAGTAGCAGCAGTGTAAAATGGGGGGGAGGGGGCAATGCAAATATTCTGGGTATGTCACGTTCTTACCTTAATTCTTTTGTTATGTCTTTGTTTTAGTATGGTCAGGGAATGAGTTGGGTAGGTTGTCTATGTTAGTTTTTCTATGATTTGCTATTTCTGTGTTTGGCCTGGTATGGTTCTCAATCAGAGGCAGCTGTCAATCGTTGTCCCTGATTGAGAACCATATTTAGGGAGCCTGTTTTCTATTGTGTTTTGTCGGTGATTGTTTTCTGTTTTGTGTCTGCACCAGCCAGAACTGTTTTCGGTCGTTTCTCTTTGGTATTTTTGTTATTTCCGTGTTCATTTTAATAAATATGGACACATACCACTCTGCACCTTGGTCCTCACCTTCTTCCACCAACAACGGCCGTTAAAGGGTAGCTATTTGATTTGATGTTAGGAGTTTTATGGCTTGGGGGTAGAGGCTGTTTAGAAGCCTCTTGGACCTAGACTTGGCACTCCGGTACCACTTGTCATGTGGTAGTAGAGAGAAGAGTCTATGACTAGGGTGGCTGGAGTTTTTGACTATTTTTAGGGCCTTCCTCTGACACCACCTGGTATAGAGGACCGGGTTGGCAGGAAGCTTGGCCCCAGTGATGTACTGGGCTGTACGCACTACCCTCTGTGGGGCCTTGAAGTCTGATGCTGATCAGTTGCCATATCAGGCAGTGCTCCAACCAGTTAGGATGCTCTCGATGGTGGAGCTGTAGATCCTTTTGAGGATCTGAGGATCCATGCCAATCTTTTCAGTCTACTGAGTGGAAATAGGTTTTGTAATGCCCTCTTCACGACTTTATTGTGATGCTTGGACCACGTTCGTTTGTTGGTGATGTGGACAAGCTCTCAACCTGATCCACTACAGCCCTGTCGATGAGAATGGGGGCGTGCTCGGTCTTCCTTTTCCTGTAGTCCACAATCATCTCCTTTGTGTTGCTCAAGTTGAGAGAGAGTTTGTTGTCCTGGCCCCACATGGCCAGCTCTCTGAACTCCTCCCTATAGGCTGTGTCGTTGTTGTAGGTGATCAGGCCTACCACTATTGTGTCATCTGCAAACTTAATGATGGTGTTGCCTGGCAATGCAGTCATGAGAACAGGGAGTAAAGGGTCCCCCATGTTGAAGATCAGCGTGGTGGATGTGTTGTTACCTACCCTTACCACCTTAGGGTGACCCGTCAGGAAGTGCAGTATCCAGTTTCAGAGGAAGGTGTTTAGTCCCAGGGTCCTTAGCTTAGTGATGAGCTTTGAGGGCACTATGGTGTGCAGAGCTGTAGTCAATGATCAGCATTCTCACATAGGTGTTTATTATGTCCAGATGGGGAAGGGCAGTGTGGAGTGCAATAGAGATTGCATCATCTGTGGATCTGTCAGGGCGGTTTGGAGTGGGTCTAAGGTTTCCGGGAAATTGGTGTTGGTGTGAGCCATGACCAGCCTTTCAAAGCACTTCATGGTTACAGATGTGAGTGCTACGGGTCATTTAGGCAGGTAAGTTTTGTGTTCTTGGGCACAGGGACAATGGTGGTTTTCCCAAGCCCTGCCACATCCGGAGAGTGTTGTCGTCGAAATTCAGTACTTTCTTCAAACAATCATCTTTATTTAATATTGATTAATTATTGCAATAATGAAACAGTCAGCCCAACAGTCTTGACTTTTTTATTTCTTTATTAATTTTTTTCTTCCGGTGCCGACAGAGATGGCCGCCTCGTTTCGCGTTCCTAGGAAACTATGCCGTATTTTGTTTTTTTACGTGTTATTTATTACATTGGTACCCCAGGTAATCTTAGGTTTAATTACATACAGTCAGGAGGAATTATGGGATATAAGAGCAACGTCAACTCACCATCATTACGACCAGGAATAAGACTTTCCCGAAGTGGATCCTGTGTTTTGCCCACCACCCGGGACAATGGAACAGATCCCAGCCGGCGAACCAATACAACGACGCTGCAAAAGGGGCAGACAAAGCGGTCTTCTGGTCTGGCTCCGGAGACGGGCACATCGCGCACCGCTCCTGAGCATACTCGCCAATGTCCAGTTTCAAGGTTGATGAAATCCGAGCAAGGGTAGCATTCCAGAGAGAGACTGTAATGTTCTTTGCTTCACGGAAACATGGCTCACTCGAGACACGCTATCGGAGTCGGTACAGCCAGCTGGTTTCTTCACGCATCACCCCGACAGAAACAAACATCTTTCTGGTTAGAAGAGGGGTGGGGGGTGTATGCCTTATGATTAACGAGACGTGGTGTGATCATAACAACAGGAACTCAAGTCCTTCTGTTCACCTGACTTAGAATTCCTCACAATCAAATGTTAACCACATTATCTACCAAGAGAATTCTCTTCGATTATAATCACAGCCGTATACATTCCCCCCAAGCAGACACATCGATGGCCCTGAACAAACTTTATTTGACTCTATGTAAACTGGAAACCACATATCCTGAGGCTGCATTCATTGTAGCTGGGGATTTTAACAAGGCTAATCTGAAAACAAGACTCCCTAAATTCTATCAGCATATTGATTGTGCTACCAGGGCTGGTAAATCCCTGGATTGTGTTATTCTAACTTCCGCGATGCATATAAGCCCCCCCCGGCTCTCCTTTCTGAAAAGCTGACCACGACTATTTTGTTGCTTCCAGCCTATAGACAGAAACTAAAACAGGAAGCTCCCGCTCTCAGATATGTTCAACGCTGGTCCGACCAATCTGATTTCACACTTCAAGATTGCTTCGATCACGTGGATTGGGATATGTTCCGCATTGCGTCAAACAACAACATTGTCGAATACGCTGATTCGGTGAGCGAGTTCATTAGCAATTGGTGATGTCGTACCCACAGCAACTATTAAAACATTCCCAAACCAGAAACCGTGGATTGATGACAATTCGAGCGAAACTGAAACCGCGAACCACTGCTTTTAACCAGGGCAAGGTGACAGGAAACATGACTAAACACAAACCATGTAGCTATTCCCTCCGCAAGGCAATCAAACAAGCTAAGCGTTAGTATAGAGGCAAAGTCGAGTCGCAATTCAACAGCTCAGACACAAGAGGTA
This sequence comes from Oncorhynchus keta, assembly GCF_023373465.1. NCBI lineage: Eukaryota > Metazoa > Chordata > Actinopteri > Salmoniformes > Salmonidae > Oncorhynchus > Oncorhynchus keta. Next base: position 35,442,125 of record NC_068426.1, on the reverse strand, counting down.
TGTGGCAGGGTCTACAGTCAATCACGGATTACAAAAAGAAAACCAGCCCCGTCGCAGACCAGGATCTCTTGCTCCCAGACATACTAAACAACTTCTTTGCTTTGAGGACAATACAGTGCCACTGACACGGCCCGCTACCAAAACCTGCGGATTCTCCTTCACTGCAGCCGACATGAGTAAAACATTTAAACGTGTTAACCCTCGCAGGGCTGCAGGCCCAGACGGCATCCCCAGCCGCATCCTCAGAGCATGCGCAGACCAGCTGGCTGGTGTGTTTACGGACATATTCAATCAATCCTTATCCCAGTCTGCTGTTCCCACATGCTTCAAGAGGGCCACCATTGTTCCTGTTCCCAAGAAAGCTAAGGTAACTGAGCTAAACGACTACCACCCCGTAGCACTCACTTCCGTCATCATGAAGTGCTTTGAGAGACTAGTCAAGGACCATATCACCTCCACCCTACCTAACATCCTAGACCCACTCCAGACGATGCAATTGCAACCACACTGCACAAAGCCCTAACCCATCTGGACAAGAGGAATACCTACGTGAGAATGCTGTTCATCAACTACAGCTCAGCATTTAACACCATAGACCCTGAGTATCGACACCGCCCTGTGCAACTGGGTACTGGACTTCCTGACGGGCTCCCCCCAGGTGGTGAGGGTAGGTAACAACATCTCCACCCCGCTGATCCTCAACACTGGGGCCCCACAAGGGTGCATTCTGAGCCCTCTCCTGTACTCCCTGTTCACCCACGACTGCGTGGCCACGCACACCTCCAACTAAATCATCGGACGACACAACAGTGGTAGGCTTGATTACCAACAACGACGAGACGGCCTACAGGGAGGAGGTGAGGGCCCTCGGAGTGTGGTGTCAGGAAAATAACCTCACACTCAACGTCAACAAAACTAAGGAGATGATTGTGGACTTCAGGAAACAGCAGAGGGAACACCCCCCTATCCACATCGATGGAACAGTAGTGGAGAGGGTAGTAAGTTTTAAGTTCCTCGGCGTACACATCACAGACAAACTGAATTGGTCCCCCCACACAGACAGCATTGTGAAGAAGGCGCAGCAGCGCCTCTTCAACCTCAGGAGGCTGAAGAAATTTGGCTTGTCACCAAAAGCACTCACAAACTTCTACAGATGCACAATCGAGAGCATCCTGTCGGGCTGTATCACCGCCTGGTACGGCAACTGCTCCGCCCACAACCGTAAGGCTCTCCAGAGGGTAGTGAGGTCTGCACAACGCATCACCGGGGGCAAACTACCTGCCCTCCAGGACACCTACACCACCCGATGTCACCAGAAGGCCATAAAGATCATCAAGGACAACAACCACCCGAGCCACTGCCTGTTCACCCCACTATCATCCAGAAGGCGAGGTCAGTACAGGTGCATCAAAGCTGGGAACGAGAGACTGAAAAACAGCTTCTATCTCAAGGCCATCAGACTGTTAAACAGCCACCACTAACATTGAGTGGCTGCTGCCAACACACTGACTCAACTCCAGCCACTTTAATAATGGGAATTGATGGGAATTGGTGTAAAATATATCACTAGCCACTTTAAACAATGCTACTTAATATAATGTTTACATACCCTACATTATTTCTCATATGTATATGTATATACTGTACTATATATCATCTACTGCATCCTTATGTCAGGACCCGGTTACGAACCCGGGTCTACGGAGTGAGAAACAGTCACTTAACCAACTGAGCCACGAATAGTCGGCAGAACCCAGAAGATGAGGCAGACACAGCAGTACTTGAGACGGTGTATTAAATGAAGTAAAAAGTGAAGTCCTTCAGGAAAACATGTAACTCCACAACCTCAAAAGGAATTCCACAAGAACAAAGGTAATCCTCCAAGACAAAAAGGTAAATCCACAAGATGGTAGGTATAGCATAAAAAGCCTCAAAAGATACTCAAAAATAAATAAACAAGAACAAAAAACAGAATTCCACAAGAGTCCACCGGGATCAACAAGAGTTCACAGAATACTAGGGCTGGGTGCTAACATACAAACACAGAGCAAAGAACTGAGGAAAACTAAGGGTTTAAATACAATCAGGGGAAACGAGGCACAGGTGCAAATAATAATGGGGATCAAGGGAAAACAAAAGGTCAAAAGGCACAATGGGGGCATCTAGTGACCAAAAACCGGAACAACCCTGGCCAAAACCTGACACTTTATGTAATTTATTTAATTTAATAACTTTATGCTTAAGAATTAGAAGCAGAGCAGCCATGTCTGTCGGCAGAGGTTGAAAAGCTATAACACATATGTTTTCTCAACAGGTTATGGTCAATAATATCAAAGGCTGCATTGAAATTTAACATTACAGCTCCAACGATCTTCTTACTATGCATTTCTTTCAACCAATCATCAGTCATTTGTGTCTTGGGTAGCGGAATGACTTTGGCTTCCCTCCAGGCCTGAGGACAAAGACTTTCCTCTAGGCACAGATTAAAGATATGACAGATGAGAGTGGCTATAGGGTCAGCTACCATCCTCAGTTTCTTTCCATCTAAGTTGCCAATGTCAATCATTTTTCTACCTCTCCCACGCTAACTTTACACAATTCAAACCTGCAATGCTTTTCTTTCATTATTTATGTTTTATACATGAGTATCCATGAGTACAATGGCTCAATGTTCATTTGTTGGCATTGCATGCCTAAGTTGGCCAACTTTTCCAATTAAGTAATAATTAAAATATTTGGCAAAATCAAATGGTTTTGTGATGAATAAGCCATCTGATTCAATGAAAGATGGAGTCAAATTAGTCTTTCTGCCCATTTCATTAAAAGTACACGTCTTTTCCATCATTATTGTTATCATTGATCTTGGCTTCATAATACAGTTTCTTCTTTTGTTGAGTTTAGTCACATAATTTCTCAATGTGCAGTAAGTCAGCCAGTCAGATGTGCAGCCAGAACTATTAGCCACTCATTTCGCCCCATCTCTTTCAACCATACAGTTGTTCAATGCCTCATCAATCCATAGAGCCGTAACAGTTCTAACAGTCAATTTCTTAACAGGTGCATGTTTATCAATAATTGGAAGAAGCAATTTCATAAATTAATCAAGTGCAGTGCTCCTTATTAATCACATCAGACCAACAAATATGTTTAACATCATCCACATAAGAGTCATAGCAAAATCTTTTGTATGATCTATTATACACTATTTCAGGCCCAGCTTTTGGAACTTTGGCTTTCCTGGATATAGCCACTATATTGTGATCACTGGACAGATAATACCGGTCCCAGCTACCGATGACAACTGCGTCATGGGATCCCCAAATTCAAAAGCCAGCTAATAACCAACGTGTTCGAAAGACTTTCAAAACTATCCAAAACAACAAACCGTGCTCTCCCTGACAGGAAGCGATGGCGGAAGTGACAAAGAGAGAGAGAGAGAGAGTGGCTTTGTCTGGAATACATTATTCAAATTCCACATGGCTGGATATCTAATGATGTTGGCTTTGATCATTTTCAATAAGGTGCCATACTATATGTAATGTTTAGGATCAGAAAGATGGGAAATTATAATAACATGTTTCTACCAATTTAAAGCAGTGCACACAATTATTCTGTATTTGCTGGATGGGCAGGATTTTGCTTTTGCCCGGTGGAGGAGACACATGTGCATGTGCATGTGCATGTTGATGATGTCACAAGGGACAACATAATAAAGACAATCCAGGAACATATCCTACATGGTGAAATCATGACATGCGTCTCTCTGTGTGATAAAGCAATCCTAGTAAACATCAGGAGGAATTACAAGCAGATAATCACATGACACCACACACACACACAGGCACAGACACACAGGCACAAGCCCACAAACAAACACACATGCACACACACACAGGCCCAGGCACGAAAGGCCTCCAAGGATGACAGTAGCAGTCTGCACAGTGTGCACACACACACCACCTGTGTCATGTGTTGATGAGTGTGTCGGCTGAGATCAGTGTATCTTGTTCTGTCTGGCCCTCTGAGGTTGACTTCTCTCACTCTGGTCTATAACACTCTAGCACCAGGAGACTGCAACATAGTTGAGAGAGAAGATAATGGGAAAGAGGGGGGAGAGAGGGGGAGAGAGAAGAAGGACTATAACACCCTAGCACCAGGAAACATTGCAACAAATCAAATCAAACTGTATTTGACACAAGTGCCCAATAAACAGGTGTAGACCTTACATTGAAATGCTTACTTACAAGCTCTTTCCCAACGATGCAGAGCTAGAAAACAAGAGTAAAAATACAAGATAAATAAAAGCACGCAATAATTAAGCTATTCAGGGAGTACCAATACCGTATCAATGTGCAGGGGTACGAGCTAGTCTGTACATTTATGCAGGGGTAAAGTGACTAGTCATCATGGTAGAAATAAGAGTAAAAAAAACAAAATAGCAGCAGTGTTAATGATGAGTCTAACTGCACATGTGTGAACGTGTGTGTCTGTGCGGGCGCGCCTTTGTATGAGGCTATATTTGTTGCACCTGTTAGTGAGAGAGCTGTACCAATTTAACTGAAATGTGGCTAGTAGTTCCCTATCAATTGAATGTGTGTAGGGTACAGATCAGAGTGACAGCAAGTCTCAAAGCTGTAATGGTTGAGTGATTAGCCATGTCTTTTTGATCGGTTTTGCCCTGCACTCACTGCCAGTTCAGAAGCCTTTGTTAAAAGGCAGCTCTACAAGTGCTAGTCAAATAAAACACCATCTATTAATTGGTATGCTGTAGTATATAACTACATACTCACTGTTAGCGATTTCTGCCATTTTTATTATAATAGAATTCAACACAAAAGTGTTGTTTTGGTGTGTATTTACTGCAGCATTCTGTAAATCACGGTGCAGTGTGGTAAGATGTTGTGGGAGGGGAAAGAACTACTGGCTGGTTAACATATTTCGAGGCATGCCTTGGAAATAGATGTATTTGTTGCACCCATCAGTGAGAATGCTGTACCCATTTAACTGATATGTGGTGGTAATGCCGTAATAATGGAATGTATATAGGGGACAGATCAGAGTCACAGTAAGTCTTAATTAAACCTTTACTGATTGAGTGGTTTGCCCGACCATCTTGGAAGTCTTTGTGAAGGCCTCTATAAAACACCAAATATTCATAAAGATGCTGCAAACTTGCTTCCAAAATCACATGTTATTACAGTAAGATAACAGTATTATGATTACAGTAGCATGTAATTTCTTACCGTATAGTAGGCTAATGTTATAAAACTGTATCATTGCTCTGATATTACAGGTACTTGTGGCAAGTTACTATGAATATTACAGTAAAATACAGGACACGAGCCAAAGACGGGTGAAGATACATCAAAAGGCGATCTTGTTACAAGTACAACAATCTCTTGAAGACTTAACTACATCAACATTCGCAGTAATGGTTAGAAAAACATTTGACTTCATACGAGTCAACATGGGCAAGCATCCCTGTGGAACGCATTGGACACGTTGTAGAGTCCATGCCCCGACAAATTAAGGCTGTCCTTAAAAGGGGGGGGGGCAACTCAATACAAGGAAGGTGTTCATAATGTTTTGTAAAGGTGTTCGTAATCTTTTGTAAACCAAACATTAGGAACACCTTCCTAATACTAAGTTGCATATATATATATATGTGTGTGTGAGAGATATATTCTGGACTCTGACATTGCTCATTCTGATATTTCTTGTTTTATTTATTTACACAAACTATTTAGATTGTGTTCATATTGTTTTGTATCTCTAGGGATTATTACGCCAATGTTGGATCTAGAAACACAAGCATTTTGCTGCACTTGCAATAACATCTGCAATTCTGTGTACGTGACCAATAAACTTTGATTGATTAGTGATGTACTGGGCTGGCCGCACTGCCCTTTGTAGAGCCTTGCGGTTGAGCAGTGGTGTAAAGTACTTAAGTAAAAATACTTTAAAGTACTACTTAAGTCGTTTTTGAGGGTATCTGTACTTTCCTTTACTATTTATATTTTTAACAACTTTTACTTCACTTTACTACATTCCTAAAGAAAATATGGTACTTTTTACTTTGTACTTTTATTTCTACTTTTGATACTTAAGTATATTTTAGCAATTACATTTACTTTTGATACTTAAGTATTTTTAAAACCAATACTTTTAGACTTTTACTCAAGTAGTATTTCACTGGGTGACTTTCACTTATACTTGAGTAACTTTCTGTTAAGGTATACTTTTACTCAAACATGACAACAACAAAAAATTCCACCACTGCGGTTAAGGGGAGTGAAGTTGCCGTACCAGGTGGTGATGCAAGATGCTTTCGATGGTGCAGCTGTAGAACTTCTTGAGGTCTGAGGGCCCATGCCAAATCTCGTCAGCCTCCTGTGGTCATAGCTGTTAATAGCATGAGCATTCTGTCCAAAAAGTAAATATAAATGTGAAAAAAAGTAACTAAATAGCATAGTTGGGTTGGAGCTCATAAAACTGTAACCATTTGCGTCTGCACCATCTTTTTAGGCGCCTTTCTTTGTCCGGAGAGGGGAGAGAAAAGGAAGAGGTGGGAGAGAAAAAGAGGAGAGAGCAAGACTATAACACCCTAGCAACAGGAGACATTGCAACATAGCCAAGGGAGAGTGAGAGGGAGATTGTATCAAGAGGAGAAAGCAAGTCTATAACACCCTAGCATCAGGAGATGAGAGAGAGAGAGAGAGAGAGAGAGAGAGAGAGAGAGAGAGAGAGAGAGAGAGAGAGAGAGAGAGAGAGAGAGAGAGAGAGAGAGAGAGAGAGAGAGAGAGAGAGAATAAATACCACCAGGGGACCATGACACTCTAACACCAGGAAACACACATATGGCTGGTGAGAGAGAAAGAGTGAAAGAGAGAGGGGGGGAGAGAGCAAGAAACTATAACACTTTAACACCTGGAGACACAGAAAGAGAGATGGGGAACAGGAGAGAAACAGACAGAGAGATGGGGAACAGGAGAGAAACAGACAGAGAGGGAGATTAGAACTGCTTATCTTTTTTGCACTGTTGTTTAATTCCTTTTCTGTCTTACTTTCAACAACCCCCCCTCCTGCTTCTCTTCATAATTTCAAAATGTCATCAGGATTAGAATGTTATGGTGTGGTTTTGTTCTAACAGGGAACAGAGAGAGACACAAACAGAGGTAACTAACGTGTATTCTGTGCGGAACCGATATGATTCATCTGGATTAACGGGCATGTGTGCAACCATGCAAGTCTTTGTGTGTGTGTGTGTGTGTGTCTGTGTGTCTGTCTTTGTGTGCGCGTGCGTGCGTGCATGTGTGTTTGTAAGTGAGTGAGTGTGTGTGTGTGTGTCCAGCTCATTGATTTCCACTCACACTGTGTGTGTAGTTAATAGACCCAAAGCTTCCTTCTATACACTCCAGTAGACACAGTGATTACTCTGAGAAAACAAGGATGAGTGTCTCTCATCTCCTTTCCTCTCCTCTCCTTTCCTATACTCTCCTATTGTTCCCCTCCTTCTCTGCTGTCCACCCCTCCCTTCTCCTCCCATGACGGATTGATGCAGCAGTAGTCTCTTGTTGGTTCGTGTCCGGAATTTGGCATACTGTGTGTACTAATCGTACTACATTCTATTTACAATGTACAGTTGAGTAAACTTGAATGCAGTAAGCGACAAATAACAGCACCATAGGCTCATCCAACTGAGAATACACATTCGAAAAGGTGAAATAATAAATATAATAAAGTCTTTTCAGGCTAACAATTAAATGCAATTCCTAATTTGATGAGAAGACTAAGCATAGGATAATATTTGGTAACAGTACATTCTTAGAAAAAAGTTTTTTGGGGGAGGGATAGGGTTCTACCAAGAACCGTTTGGACCTGAATATCCCTTTTTGGAAGACAAGGGTTCTTTATAAGGCAAAGGGTTATACCTAGAACCTTTAACATCCTATGAACCGTTTTTGGAGTAAAAGGTTCTTTGATAATTCTTTGGAAGGCAAGAAGGGTTCTTTGGAAGGAAAGAAGAGTTCTACATAGAACTATATATCATATTTCCCAGAAGGCTCTACTGCAGGTCAGATTGTCAGAATTGTTTGTTTTAATATAGATGTTTTAACCTGTACATTTATTGGTTGATGGATGTTATGCTACACAAAGACATAAACTCAGCAAAAAAAGAAACGTCCTCTCACTGTCAACTGCGTTTATTTTCAGCAAACTTAACATGTGTAAATATTTGTAAGAACATAACAAGATGCAACAACTGAGACAAACTGAACAAGTTCCACAGATATGTGACTAACAGAAATGGAATAATGTGTCCCTGAACAAAGGGGGGGTGGGGGTCAAAATCAAAAGTAATAGTCAGTATCTGGTGTGGCCACCAGCTGCATTAAGTACTGCAGTGCATCTCCTCATCATGGATTGCACCAAATTTACCAGTTCTTGCTGTGAGATGTTACCCCACTCTTCCACCAAGGCACCTGCAAGTTCCCGGACATTTCTGGGGGGAATGGCCCTAGCCCTCACTCTCCGATCCAACAGGTCCCAGATGTGCTCAATGGGATTGAGATCCTAGCTCTTCGCTGGCCATGGCAGAACACTGACTTTTCTGTCTTGTAGGAATTCACACACAGAACGAGCAGTATAGCTGGTGGCATTGTCATGCTGGATGGTCATGTCAGGATGAGCCTGCAGGAAGGGTACCACATGAGGGAGGAGGATGTCTTCCCTGTAATGCACAGCGTTAAGATTGCCTGCAATGACGACAAGCTCAGTCCGATGATGCTGTGACACACCGCCCCAGACCATGATGGACCCTCCACCTCCAAATCGATCCCGCTCCAGAGTACAGGCCTCAGTGTAACGCTCATTCCTTCGATGATAAACACTGGACATCTTTCTGTTGGTGTTTTTCAGAGTAGAAAGGCCTCTTAAGTGTCCTAAGTTTTCAGAACTGTGACCTTTATTGCCTATCAGCTGTATGCTGCTAGTGTCTTAATGGCCATTCCACAGGTGCATGTTCATTAATTGTTTATGGTTCATTGAACAAGCATGGGAAACAGTGTTTAAACCCTTTACAATGAAGATTTGCTAAGTTATTTGGATTTTTACGAATTTTCTTTGAAAGAGTGACGTTTCGTTTTTTGCTGAGTTTATAACATATTTTTTTTTAAACTAATCCAATATGTCAGTAGTTGGATTTATTGCACCCATTACTGAGATGGTTGTTTCAGTTTAGATGATTGAGGTAGTCTCAGTATGCTAAGATTTTTCCTAACACCACTGTATTTGTATTAGGGTATAACCAGGCCCTCAAAGAATGGCCTTATGATATACACTGAGTGTACAAAACATTAAAGCATAACAGTCTAAGCCATGTCTAAGCTGGAGGAGGGGGGTTCTACTAAGCTATGTGGAATTGATTTAAGAATATCATACTAAAAATAATTTAGCTATTTGATTTAGAATTTTAAGACCCTTTGAAGTGTAAAATATATACTGTATATGAAACAATTATTTGATGAAAAAAAATTGAGGAAAGATCAGGAAACATGTATTTTTAACATGTATTTAACCCCTTATTTTTGGCACTAAACTGTATATACTCCATATATACTTCCATCCATTTTTTCAACTGGTACCGGTGGCCCTTCAGACGAGTCTAGTGCAAAAACATGTACCTGTCGACTTTCCACAGAGGGGTCAAATTAGTTTAGGCAATACAGACAGAAGTTTGCAGATCAGCTGTACCGACATCGGACAAGCCCCAAGACGCTTGTGGGGGTCATAGAGAAAAATGGAGAACACCATCGTGAGAGTCTCATACTTCCATAGAGTTTGTAGGCCAAACCGTTCGGACGCTACAGACGATTTTGTGAGAAGACTGATTTTCAGGATCTCATTTTCTGACGTTTTGTTGGATGAAATCCTTCTTTATATCCCAAAAAGTCTGTTTATTTGGCGCCATCGATTTGAGTAATCCACTCGTTCAACATGCAGAGAAAGGAATCCAAAAAGCTATCGCTAAACTTTGTTAAAACAAGTAAAAATGTGTTTCTATTTAATCCTCATATACCCTAAAATGTAATTAAACTATAATATTTCATACGGGAAAAAGTATGTTCAATAGGAAAACGATATTAGCAGGTGCGTGTCCTCTTCGTAGCACGCGCATACACTGATTTCCAAGTCTGTGTCCATGTATCAAAACAAGCCTGAAACGTTGAACAAAGACTACTGACACCCAGTGGAAGCCATAGGAATTGCATACTGGGAGCTAGATTACATTATTTTCCTATACGTTCCATTGGAAGAGCATTCGCTCTCAAAAAAAAAACTGGTTGGTTTTTCTTTGGATTTTCTCCTACCATATCTATCTATCTAGTCTCCTACATTATTTTAACATTTCTACAAATTTCTGTCCAATGGTACCAATTATATGCATATCCTGGTTTCAGGGCCTGAGCAACAGGCAGTTTACTTTGGGCACGTCAATCAGGCAGAAATGGAGAAAAATAGACCCTAGCCAGAAGAACCTGTTATGGCTAGACTTGGCACTAGCGACCAACTCGACAACATCCGGTGAAATTGCAGAGAGCGCAAAATTCAAATTACAGAAATAGTCATATTTAACATTCATGAAAATACAAACATCAGAAAAAAGCTTAACTTCTTGTTAATTCAGCCGCTGTGTCAGATTTCAAAAAGGCTTTATGGCGAAAGCACACCATGTGATTATCTGAGGACAGCGCCCCGCATACAAAAGCATTAAAAAAAATTTCAACCAGCCAGTTGCGCAACAAAAGTCAGAAATAGCGATAAAATAAATGCCTTACCTTTGAAGATCTTCTCTGTTGGCACTCCAAAAGGTCCCAGCTACATCACAAATGGTCCTTTTGTTCGATAAAGTCCTTCTTTATATCCCCAAAAACTCAGTTTAGCTGGCACGCTTCATTAAATAATCCATCCAGTTTCCCTACTTCAATATGCATACAAAATGAATCCCAAACGTTACCAATAAACTTCTCCAAACAAGTCAAACAACATTAATAATTAAACCTCAGGTACCCTAATACGTAAATAAACTATCAAATTTAAGACGGAGAATCGTTATTGTCTTTAAAGGAGATAAACAACAAAGAACACGCTCTCATCCACGCACATGAAAGCACTACAGCCAAAATTGGAGCCACTTAAGAAAAACTATTCTAGCTAATTCTTCCAAAAACAAGCTTGAAACTCTTTCTAAAGACTGTTGACATCTAGTGTAAGCCCTAGGAACTGCAATCTGGGAGGTTTTCCATTCATATTTAACATGACAGCCATTGGAAACAGTGGTAGGCTGAATTGTTTTTATGTTTTTATGGATGGTTTGTCCTCTGGTTTTTGCCTAACATATCAGTTCTGTTATACTCACAGACATTATTGTAATATTTCTTTGAAACTTTAGAGTGTTTTCTATCCAAATCTATCAATTATATACATATACAAGCCTCTGGGCCTGAGTAACAGGCACCTTACTTTGGGCACAGTTTTCATCCAGACGTCAAAATACTTTCTATTTGCCATATTTTTCAGCTGTGCGGTGTTATTTTACAAACGTTCTGAACCTTGCTATTCTCATAGTTTCTACAGATTGTAAATGAAATATAAACATTTTTGCTAAAAGTATTGTTATATTATTGATCAGTTGACTATGACTTTTGAAATCAGCCGAGTTAGCTCCAGGTAAATGTTGCAATTCTTCAGCCATTCCTGGACCTGTGACCAAAAACAAGCTACATATGGACACTACTAAAATAAATGATCTAATTACTCTTTCTCTTCGCAGCAAATTCTGCAGAGCTGGGAAGGTTGTATCCCCATATATAACATTCTATTGGTTGCAAGAATTTTGTATAATGATTTCAATTGAAAAATGTTACGTTTTGCGCATCAGTTCATAAACCATGTGTCATGGAATCGGTACATTGAAAATCTATTCCCAACTATTTTGCCATTTGTATGCAACAACTGTCAATCTTTTCGGTCCTTAAATGAAACTGGTGAAACTGGTGAAAATGAACATTTTCTTTAACAAATTTTGGTCTATAATGCAGGGCTGACAGACAAGTTCCTTACTTTTTCAACCTACCACTTGCCCCTTCCATTTTTGCGGTAATGCTACAATTAGTTGTTTGTAATTTTGGGCGTAGCAGACATTTCCATATATTTTTGTTAGATGCATGTGTGACATAACTCCACTTGTCCTATTTATTTACATTTACATTTAAGTCATTTAGCAGACGCTCTTATCCAGAGCGACTTACAAATTGGTGCATTCACCTTATGACATCCAGTGGAACAGCCACTTTACAATAGTGCATCTAAATCTTTTAAGGGGGGTGAGAAGGATTACTTTATCCTATCCTAGGTATTCCTTAAAGAGGTGGGGTTTCAGGTGTTTCCGGAAGGTGGTGATTGACTCCGCTGTCCTGGCGTCGTGAGGGAGTTTGTTCCACCATTGGGGAGCCAGAGCAGCGTACAGTTTTGACTGGGCTGAGCGGGAACTGTACTTCCTCAGTGGTAGGGAGGCGAGCAGGCCAGAGGTGGATGAACGCAGTGCCCTTGTTTGGGTGTAGGGCCTGATCAGAGCCTGGAGGTACTGAGGTGCCGTTCCCCTCACAGCTCCGTAGGCAAGCACCATGGTCTTGTAGCGGATGCGAGCTTCAACTGGAAGCCAGTGGAGAGAGCGGAGGAGCGGGGTGACGTGAGAGAACTTGGGAAGGTTGAACACCAGACGGGCTGCGGCGTTCTGGATGAGTTGTAGGGGTTTAATGGCACAGGCAGGGAGCCCAGCCAACAGCGAGTTGCAGTAATCCAGACGGGAGATGACAAGTGCCTGGATTAGGACCTGCGCCGCTTCCTGTGTGAGGCAGGGTCGTACTCTGCGGATATTGTAGAGCATGAACCTACAGGAACGGGCCACCGCCTTGATGTTAGTTGAGAATGACAGGGTGTTGTCCAGGATCACGCCAAGGTTCTTAGCGCTCTGGGAGGAGGACACAATGGAGTTGTCAACCGTGATGGCGAGATCATGGAACGGGCAGTCCTTCCCCGGAAGGAAGAGCAGCTCCGTCTTGCCGAGGTTCAGCTTGAGGTGGTGATCCGTCATCCACACTGATATGTCTGCCAGACATGCAGAGATGCGATTCGCCACCTGGTCATCAGAAGGGGGAAAGGAGAAGATTAATTGTGTGTCGTCTGCATAGCAATGATAGGAGAGACCATGTGAGGTTATGACAGAGCCAAGTGACTTGGTGTATAGCGAGAATAGGAGAGGGCCTAGAACAGAGCCCTGGGGGACACCAGTGGTGAGAGCACGTGGTGAGGAGACAGATTCTCGCCACGCCACCTGGTAGGAGCGACCTGTCAGGTAGGACGAATCAAGCGTCTTCCTTTCTTCTGTTAACTAGATATTTTTTGTTGTTATTCTTTGTAAGCTAGCTAGCTTCTTCCAGGAGAGTCCCTAGCAACTGCTTAGCAACAAGTAAACAATTCTGCTAGCAATTCAGCTAGCTAAGATAACTGTACAATTTTATGAAAAATAGTTAATTTTTCAAAAGCCTGTCTTTTTTGGTTTGTTCCTTGTTTTGTCTTCTATTGAGTCTTGCAGTTTTCTCTTGATTTTTTTTCGATTTTTTCACTCTAAAAAAACATTTAAATCTCAATATAAACAGGAGCTCATTTTTCAGCAGCTGCTCAAATTTAGAACTCCGGAACACAAGGATTTATGATATACTTTACAAAGATTCTACCTTTTTCTTTGGATATTTGATATTAACCACAATATTTGTTGTATTATTTGTTCTGACTTTTCTAGTGGATTAAACTGAAATTGCAACAGACATTCTATTGCTTGTTTTAGAAATAGCTATATTTTGGAGATTTCATTTTACAACCTCTCACTTTCGATTATTTGAATCTGAATAAAGGGAAATGGCCATTCTGCCATGGTTCTATCTGTCACCAGAGGGCAGCAGAGCCCATTCTAGAGACAATTATGACACTCAGGTGTGTTCTAGTACTCCTTATGATTTCCCCTTTAAAAGAGGTCTGTTTTCGGTTTCTCTTTGCAGGAGCTTGAATTGATTACCGTGTGCGGTCGCTTCCTGAGGGAGTTTTCGAGACTTAGGGTTTGTTGGTTTTTCAAGTGTACTGTGATCCTGCGGCTAACGTTTCTTAGTCAAGTATTATGTTTATCCTTAACCACAAATGCAGCTAATTGGACACTAGTATTGGACATTATGGAACAAAACAACGATTTATTGAGGAACTAGGACTCCTTGCACTGCATTCTGATGAAAGATCATCAAAGATAAGGGAATATTTATGATGTAATTTCGTATTTCTGTTGACTCCAACATGGCGGAGAAATATATTTACGAGCGCCGTCTCAGATTATTGCATGGTAGGCTTTTTTCGTAACATTTTTTAAAAATCTGACACAGCGCTTGCATTAAGAACCAGTGTATCTTTAATTATATGTAGAACATGTATCTTTAGTCAAAGTTTATGATGAGTATTTCTGTTATCTGGCGTAGCTTTCTGTAATTCCTCCGGATATTTTGGAGGCATTTCTGAACATGTAACAATGTAAACTGAGATTTGTGGATATAAATATGCATATTATCGAACAAAACATAAATGTATTGTGTAACATGTCATATGAGTGTCATCCGATGAAGATTATAAAAAGGTTAGTGATTATTCATTTTATCTCTAATTCTGCTTTTGTGACTATCTTTGGCTGGGAAAAATGGCTGTGTTTTTTTTTTATTATGTGGTGGTCTAACATAAATATATGTTGTGTTTTCGCTGTAAAACATTTTAAAGAACGGACATGATGGGTAGATTAACAAGATGTTTATCTTTCATTTGCTGTATTGGACTTGTTAATGTGTGAAAGTTAATTATTTCAAAATAATATTTTTGAATTCCCCGCGCCACCTTTTCAGCTGAATGGGGGTTGCCCTAGACATACACCAATTTGCATACTGCCCAAACAGAACCTATAGGGAGGAGGTCAGAGACCTGGACGGGTGGTGCCAGAATAACAACCTATTCCTCAACGTAACCAAGACTAAGGAGATGATTGTGGACTAAAGGAAAAGGAGGACTGAGCACGCCCTCATTCTCATCAACGGGGCTGTAGTGGAGCAGGTTGAGAGCTTCAAGTTCCTTGGTGTCCACATCACCAACAAACTAGAATGCTCCAAACACACCAAGACAGTCGTGAAGAGGGCACGACAAAGCCTATTCCCCCTCAGGAAACTAAAACGATTTAGCATGGGTCCTCAGATCCTCAAAAGGTTCTACAGCCGCAACATCGAGAGCATCCTGACGGGTTGCATCACTGCCTGTTAAGGCAATTGCTCGGCCTCCAACCACAAGGCACCACAGAGGGTAGTACGTACGGCCCAGTACATCACTGGGGCAAAGCTGCCTGCCATCCAGGACCTCTACACCAGGCGGTGTCAGAGGAAGACCCTAAAAATGGTCAAAGACCCCAGCCAGCCCAGTCATAGACTGTTCTCTCTACTTCCGCATGGCAAGCGGTACCGGAGTACCAAGTCTAGGACTAAAAAGGCTTCTCAACAGTTTTTACCCCCAAGCCATAAGACTCCTGAACAGGTCATCAAATGGCTTCCCAGACTATTTGCATTGTGTGCCCCCCCTGCACCCCCAACCCCTCCTTTACGCTGCTGCTACTCTCTGTTTATCACATATGTATAGTCACTTTAACTATACATTCATGTACATACTACCTCAATTTGCCTGACCAACCAGTGCCCCCGCACATTGGCTAACCGGGCTATCTGCATTGTGTCCTGCCACCCACCAACCCCTCTTTTTATCATATATGCATAGTCACTTTAACCATATCTACATGTGCATGCTACCTCAATCAGCCCGACTAACCGGTGCCTGTATGTAGCCTCGCTACTGTTATGGCCTCGCTCCTGTATATAGCCTCGCTACTGTATATAGCCTCGCTACTGTATATAGCCTCGTTACTGTTATTTTTCAATGTCTTTTTACTGATGTTTTTATTTCTTTACTTACCCATTGTTCACCAATACCTTTTTGGCACTGTTGGTTAGAGCCTGTAAGTAAGCATTTCACTGTAAGGTCTACCTGTTGTATTCGGCGCATGTGACAAATAAACTTTGATTTGATTTGTTACATCCACTTCAATCATTGTAGATGAAGGGGAAGGAGACAGGTTAAAGAAGGATTTTTAGGTCTTGAGGCAATTGAGACATGGATTGTGTATGTGTGCCATTAAGAGGGTGAATGGGCAAGACAAAATATTTAAGTGCCTTTGAACGGGGTATGGTAGTAGGTGCCAGGCACACTGGTTTGTGTCAAGAACTGCAACGCTGCTGGGTTTTTCATTCTCAGCAGTTTCCCGTGTGTATCAAGAATGGTCCACCACCCAAAGGACATCCAGCCAAGTCAACATGGTCCAGAATCCCTTTGGAAGGCTTTCAAAACCTTGCTTGCCCTGATGAATTGAGGCTGTTCTGAGGGCAAAGGTGGGTGCAACTCAATATAAGGTAAGTGTTCCTAATGTTTGGTATCCTAAGTGTATATATTGTAGTATTTACTATAGTAAAACAGTATATATACTGTTTTTGCTTCAAGTTTTATAGTATTTACTGCAGTGTTTTTTGTGGATATTACTGTAGTATTTACTATAGTACTCTATAGTATACTACCAAATTATACATAATTCTATAGTAAGTACTCTAGTATTTATAGTAAACTGCAGTGATTTGTCTTTGTATTGTATAGAGACACATGAACATGAGTCAAGCCATGGGCTAAAAGGTATGCGCTTGACTGTAAGACACTGGATAAAAACATCTGCTAAATGGCATATATTTTATATAAGGAAGGAGAGAAGAGTAGAGAGGAAGGGAAGAGACTGGAAGACAGACATGGTGAGGATGGATACCAGAGAAGTAGAGGGAGGACAGACAGGAGAAATGGAGAAAGGATCGAACAGAGAGGAGAGATTTTGCAATGAAAAGGGGGGAAGAGTAAAGCAGACTAAAGAGATCATACAACATAAAAGCAGCCTTGAACAGCACAAAGAAACAGACTTCTCTTCTAATGACCTAGTTCCAGCTAACAATACCAGATGAAGACAACATTGCTGATGAGTTCCTGCTGTACAATAATCTGACTCTGTGTCTGTGTGTCTGTGTGTGTGTGTGTGTGTGTGTGTGTGTGTGTGTGTGTGTGTGTGTGTGTGTGTGTGTGTGTGTGTGTGTGTGTGTGTGTGTGTGTGTGTGTGTGTGTGTGTGTGTGTGTGTGTGTGTGTGCGTGCGTGTGTGTGTGTGTGTGTGCGTGTGTTCGTGCGTGCGTGCGTGCGTGCGGCGTGCGTGCGTGTGCTGTTCACAATGCTGTGTTTTCACGTGTTTGGAAACTTGTATAGATTAATGCTGATTAAATTATTGCCAGCAACAACAGCTCATTTACATAATAGACTATTTACAACATGGCTTATTAAATACATACACAACATTATTTATACCCCCTACACACAAGCACACACACACACACAAACACACACACTCAAACACACATCATGTTGAAGTACAGATAGAGGATCTGTTCTCAGTGGTAGTCAGTCTTGTCTTTTCACTTCAGAGACTGTCTCTGACTCTCTCTAAATCAAATCAAATGTATTTATAAAGCCCTTCTTACATCAGATGATATCTCAAAGTGCTGTACAGAAACCCAGCCTAAAACCCCAAACAGCAAGCAATGCAGTTGTAGAAGCATGATGGCTAGGAAAAACTCCCTAGAAAGGTCAGAACATAGTAAGAAACCTCGAGATGAACCAGGCTATGAGGGGTGGCCAGTCCTCGTCTGGCTGTGACCAGGTGGAAATTATAACAGAACATGGCCAAGATGTTCAAATGTTCATAGATGACCAGCAGGGTCAAATAATAATAATCACAGTGGACAGAACAGAACAGTTGAAACTGGAGCAGCAGCACGGCCAGGTGGACTGGGGACAGCAAGAGGTCATCATGCCAGGTAGTCCTAAGGCATTGTCCTAGGGCTCACGTCCTCCGAGAGAGAGAAAGAAAGAGAGAGAAAGAGAGAAAGAAAGAGAGAAGGAGATTTAGAGAGAGCATACTTAAATTCACCCAGGACACCGGATAAGACAGGAGAAATACTCCAGATATAATAGACTAACCCTAGCCCCCCAACACATAAACTACTGCCGGATAAATACTGAAGGCTGAGACAGGAGGGGTCGGGAGACACTGTGGCCACATCCGATGATACCCCCGGACAGGGCCAAACTGGCAGGATATAACCCCACCAATTTTGCCAAAGCACAGCCCCCTCACCACTAGAGGGATATCTTTAACCACCATCTTACCATCCTGAGACAAGGCCGATTATAGCCCACAAAGATCTCCGCCACGGTACAACCCAAGGGGGGGCACCAACCCAGACAGGAAGATCACGTCAGTGACTCAACTCACTCAAGTGACGCACCCCTCCTAGGGGTGGCATGGAAGAGCACCAGTAAGCCAGTGACTCAGAGGGGAACCAGCCACGCAGAGACAGCAAGGGCGGTTTGTTGCTCCAGTGCCTTTCCATTCACCTTCACACTCCTGTGCCAGACTACACTCAATCATAGGACCTACTGAAGAGATGAATCTTCAATAAAGACTTAAAGGTTGAGACCTAGTCTGCTTCTCTCACATGGGTAGGCAGACCATTCCATAAAAATGGAGCTCTATAGGAGAAAGCCCTGCCTCCAGCTGTTTGCTTAGGGACAATTAGGAGGCCTGTGTCTTATGACCGTAGCATATGTGTAGGTATGTACGGCAAGACCAAATCGGAAAGATAGGCAGGAGCAAGCCCATGTAATACTTTGTAGGTTAGCAGTAATACCTTGAAATCAGCCCTTGCCTTAACAGGAAGCCAGTCTAGAGAGGCTAGCACTGGAGTAATATGATCAAATTTTGGGGTTCCATTCAAGAGTCGAGCAGCAGTGTTTAGCACTAACTGAAGTTTATTTAGTGCTTTATCCGGGTAGCCGGGAAGTAGAGGATTGCAGTAGTCTAACCTAGAAGTGACAAAAGCATTGTTACATTTTTCTGCAAAATTTTTGATTTTTGCAATTTTACGTTGATGGAAAAAAGCTGTCCTTGAAACAGTCTTGATGTGTTCATCAAAAGAGAGATCATGGTCCAGAGTAACGCCGAGGTCCTTCAGTTTTATTTGAGACGACTGTACAACCATAACGAGTAATTGTCAGATTCAACAGAAGCTCTCTTTGTTTATTGGGACCTAGAACAAGCATCTGTTTTGTCCGAGTTTAAAAGTAGAACATTTGCAGCCATCCACTTCCTTATGTCTGAAGCGCAGGCTTCCAGCGAGGGCAATTTTGGGGCTTCACCATGTTTCATCGAAATGTACAGCTGTGTGTCATCCGCATAGCAGTGAAAGTTAACAATATGTTTCCGAATGACATCACCAAGAGGTAAAATATATAGCGAAAACAATGGTGGTCCTAAAACGGAACCTTGAAGAACACCGAAATGTACAGTTGATTTGTACAAAAGGACAAACCATCCATAGAGACAAACTATTGTCTTTCTGACAGATAAGATCTAAACCAGGCCTGAACTTGTCCATGTAGACCAATTTGGGTTTCCAATCTCTCCAAAAGAATGTGGTAATCGATTGTATCAAAAGCAGCACTAAGGTCTAGAAGCACGAGGACAGATGCAGAGCCTCGGTCTGACGCCATTAAAAGGTAATTTACCACCTTCACAAGTGCACAAGTGCAGTCTCACTGCTATGATGGGGTCTAAAACCAGACTGATGTTTTTTGTCTTAGTGCCAGCATCCGTCTGTGGTGGTAAATAAACAGCAACGAAAGTGTAGCTGAAATCTCTCTAGGAAAGTAGTGTGGTCTGCAATTTATCACAAGATACTCTACTTCAGGCGAGCAAAATCTAGAGACTTCCTTAGATTTCGTACACCAGCTGTTGTTTACAAATATGCACAGACCGCCCCCCCTTGTCTTACTGGAGTGTGCTGTGCTATCTTGCCGGTGCAGCGTATATCCCGCTAGCTGAATATCCCTGTCATCGTTCAGCCACGATTCCGTGAAACGTAAGATATTACAGTTTTTGATGTCCCGTTGGTAGGATATTCGTGATCGTACCTCGTCTAATTTATTGTCCAATAATTGAAAGTTGGCGAGTAATATTGACGATAACGGCAGCTTTCCTGCTCGCATTCTGCTGATCCTTACGAGGCACCAAGTAACTGTAACTGTGTCTCTTTCTCTTGCCAATAACAGGGATGTTGGCCCTGTCGGGTGTTAGCAGTATATCCTGTGTTTCCTGCTTGTTGAGGAAAAAATCTTTGTCTAATCCGAGGTGAGTGATTGCTGTCCTGATCTCAAGAAGATATTTTTTTTGCCGTAAAATACGGTTGCAGAAATATTATGTACAAAATAAGTTACAAATAACGCGAAAAACCCCCACATAATAGCACAATTGGTTGGGCGCCCGTAAAACTGCTGCCATTTCTTTCGGCGCCATTTATAGAAGTGACATCAGTAAGGGATCATAGCTTTCACCTGGATTCATGTGTTCAGTTTATGTCATGGAAAGACCATATGTTCTTAATGTTTTGTAGACTGTGTAATTTGCATATACCCTGCCCATTCCCCTCACTGATATCCCTATTTTTGTCAAATAAAAATCACATATTGTGTTCCTTATGGTTATAGAATAGAGTAGAAGTGATGAGCTCTGGCTTTTTTGGGGGAAAATTTGCTCTGTTAGTATTTCTCTAGTAGCTGTTATCAAGGTGAAAGCCCCTCATGTCTTTGTCAAAGATATTCAAACAAAAACAATTATGTAATTTACAGCAGTAATGTCACCCAAAATACTACAGTAAACTACAGTCCACATAAACACTATAGTACATGCCACTGTATCCTACAGTCTGCCAAAACACTACAGTAATTACAATTTTGTACTACAGTATTAATACTAGTATTAATACTGTAGTGGACCTCAATCCGCAAAAACACGACAGTGAATACTACAGTAAAGTCTGCAAAAACACAGCGAATACTATAGTATTCCTACCATAGCACACACTATACTAGTATTTTTTTAATGTGGGCCTAACTCAGGTGTCAAACTCATTCCACGGAAGGCAGAGTTTCTGTGGGTTTTCAATTCTCCCTTGTACTTGATTAATGATGAATGAAGGTCACTAATTAGGAAAGAACTCCCCTCACCTGGTTGTCTGGGTCGTAATTGAAAGGAAACACAAAAGTCTGCAGACACTAGGCCCTCGATGGAATGAGTTTGACATCCCTGGCCTATCTGGCGTTTGTGAAAATAAAACATATTTTCTATTTTAGATTTCAGTTGGACAACTCCACTCTTAGCTACCTGTGTTTTTTGAGTTGATTTATTTTAATTTGACTGGATTTTACCAATGAATGCATAGTAATATTTAATCATAAATTATGAAGAGGTGCTCCTAGGTCTGTGAAGGAGATCCTCTTACCGTCTGTCTGCTGATGTATCTCCTTGTTAATGTGTGACAACTAATCAGTTCAATCAGACTGCACTAACGAGGGGTCGGTCACACACGCACACACGTACACACACACACGACATCTCTCGTTAACGATGTGTAATGTGTGATTGATGGAAAGGTCCGCTCTAGGTTGTATGTTCTACGTGTGATGTGGTAGGAGGGTCAGATGAAGGTTGGAACCATAGAGATAAAAAGAGGGCTTCAGTGCCCAAAAGATAGTTTAGCATGGTTGCGCCGTTGAAGACTTTCACCATTTTAAAGTAGTCAACTGGGTCGGACTTCCTATGAGCTAGCAAACAAACTGAAAGGTTGCACACTAGAGTGTGTTGTTTGAAGAGGTATAAAGCCAAGGTTGGCAATTTACTGCCACCTGCAGTTATGGAATGTTTACCAATGAGTAATTAATTGGCTGATCAATCCTGGTGATATGGATGTAATTATGTGACCCTCCCTAACCTATAGAATTAGTAGAAGAAAAATTACTACTTCAAAATGGAGATGCCCGTGTGCTCATAGACGCCATAATGGGACCGATACAGCGATGCAACGTCTATCTACATCTATGTTTGAAACTCAGATGAAGCTCTGATTAAGTCTTGATTGGGTAATTAGGAATCTGACCTGCTATCTACAGCGTCACTGATTGGAGAGGGAGAGGAGAGAGGGAGACAGAGAGGGGGAGAAGAAGAGAGAGGGAGAGAGAAATCACAAAGAGAGAAATCACGAAGAGAGGAGAGAAGTCTTGAGAATGAAAAGTGTTGACATGAAGAACAGACAGAGAAATCAAACAACAAACAGCCCTCCACTGATCTGATAAGAATGATGGAATGTAAAAGTACATAATAAACAAGTGCTTGCATCTGGTGTTTTTTACTAAGAACAGACAGAGTGAGAGCAGTGGTGATAAGCAGTAATGTTCTCTCTGATCAGAATGTCAACTGCTTTTTTTGGCTCTGGTAAATATTGTGACTCATAAAGTTTTCCCTGTTTACTTTGAAGATGTCAGAGAAACAAGCTTCTACTCTCTCCTCAATCAGATCTGATCTGCCTGAGAGAACACGGAGATAGCAGGGGGAGGAGAATTTAAAATAAATAGAAAGTAGAAAGAGAAGTAATGAAAGTAGAGAGAGAGAGAGAGAGAGAGAGAGAGAGAGAGAGAGAGAGAGAGAGAGAGAGAGAGAGAGTAAGTGCATAATCTCTCTCTCTCTCACCTCTCTTTCCTTCCCTCACTCTCCCTATCTTTGATTAGCTGAGTTTGTCTAGTTAATTTCCCAGGGTGCTGTTGGGAAGATGGTCAGCACTATCTGGAACTGTTCAATATTCTCAGCTGTTCCTGTTCATTAGCCCATTTATCCCTGTGAGTATGTGTGTGTGTTAGGCAGCTCTGTTCCAGGGAAAGGCTTGTGTTCAGCAGAAAAAGGTCTGAGAGAGGAATGTTCCCACTGACCTGGAGTCTCTATGGGCTCGTATCCTAACCACACCAGTGTTAAGTTTATCAACAATAACTATGACAAAAAAAATATTCAAAAATGACCTATTTTTCCTGACAAGAACTAATGACGATAACGAGATGAGACGCCATGAAAAAAAAACAATAACTGTAAAAAATGTGTTTTCATTTTAGTTGATAAAAATGTGGTGACGACGCGAGAATTCCTTGTGAGACTAATGGACATTCAATTTCACATTTTGGCCAATAATAAGCATGCATGCCTTATCAGAGTATTTAATGCAATGCTCTCATTGGTCAGGACACTTAAACACTAGGTAGCATAAACATAACCACATGTAACATATGGATTTGCATTAGTATACATGTCAAAAGTCCCACTGCAAAGTTACACCTCACTTTTCTATTTTTCGAGTTATTACATAAACCGATCTAAATTCTGAACAAGTCATGCTGGAAAATGTTTTTGCGGGGGGTGACGTAATAATGAGGGACCACCCTATAATGTGAACTCCAACAGAACTTCAAATGTAATCAAATTGTTTGCACTCATGAGTACTGGTTTGAATTTAAGTTTCAGCCAACTTACAAGCAAATACTTCATTAATTTATTGTTACAAATCAGCTTGCAAGGTTGCTCGCCAACTAGCCTGCTAATGTTAGCCCTACTAACCTGCTAACTTTAGTCCTACCAGCCTTTCCAAAATCAAAGTTTTGGAAATACATAATGCCACCTAACCAGTTATCAAATAATGTCACCAGTATATGCCGTTATCTTAGTCAACAAGCCAGTCAGCTACAGTTAGATATTTTAGTCTGCTAGCTGGCCTAGCCAGCTAACTAGTCTAGCTACCAACCACCATGGTTGACATAGCTAAATAGTAAGCCAGAGAACAACACCAACTAGTTTAGCACAGGCAGGAACTCACAGAAGTAGAGAGAGCGGAGACTTACCGATTGACAGCTGAGTTAGCTACCCAAGAAGAGACAAGAAGAGAGGCGCCTCAGAGGGAGAGGTCGTTTTTACCGGTCGAGGGAGATTCAGCTAATCCAGTAGCGATATAGTGAGGTAAATCCAAAGTAGATTCCAGAGGCAATAATCCAATGGCGGCATTGGGCACAGGAGACGAGGGGAAGAGTCAACAATAAGCCAGTGATTGGAGGAAGGCTCCAGCCAGATGAAAATGATAACAACAGCAAGGTTGAAAAACTCTGGTAGCCTTCTTCACAGAGATTGTGCGGCCCCTACATGTGGAGAATCTCATTGGTTGTTTAAATCACACCTCCTTGTGAATGGTGGATTGTAGCTCACCGCTGGCTAAAGTCTTACGTTAGCCAGCTCGAGCTAACTAACGCAGAGTAGATTCTCCATATGATGTTGAGAAATTGTGCATTGTGGGTAGTATCCAGAAATAAATGAATAAATATGCAAAAATACCAAAACATAACTATGTTTGTAGTAATAGGTAACCAGATTGTGACTACAACTATTTCTTTGACCACACTATGTTGGTACTTTGGTGAATAAAAACTCATGCTTCCTACCCTTTAAATGGTAACTAACCTAACTAGAAACAATAATGTTTACATTCTGCTACTTTCATGTAACTCATTGTAACTAACTAAACTGTAAGTAACCTAAATTGTAACTAACCTAAACTAGAAACGATAATGTTTACATTCTCCTACTTTCATGTAACTCATTGTAACTAACTAAACTGTAAGTAACCTAAATTGTAACTAACCTAAACTAGAAACGATCATGTTTACTCTCCTACATGCATGTAGGCTATGCTTTGATAAAATCAGAAGCTCTAGTTTCCCATGTGTTGCCATTCTCGCGGTCCGCAAATGTGAATGCAATTGTTTTTATGCGATTGGAAATGTTCATGTTATTTGCTTAATAATAGGAGTACAATAATGCTTCTGGCATTGTTGGAAAGCTCAGATGGTCCCCTTTTTAAGAGGAATCACTGTTATTTATTTATTGGAACGAACTACAAAAATCTCTGAAACTGGAAACACTTATCTACCTCACTAGCTTTAAGCACCAACTGTCAGAGCAGCTCACATATTACTGCACCTGTACATAGCCCACCTATAATTTAGCCCAAACAACTACCTCTTTCCCTACTTTATTTATTTTATATATTGTATTTATTTTGCTCCTTTGCACCCCATTATTTTTATTTCTACTTTGCACATTCTTCCACTGCAAATCTACCATTCCAGTGTTTTACTTGCTATATTGTATTTACTTTGCCACCATGGCCTTTTTTTGCCTTTACCTCCCTTATCTCACCTCATTTGCTCACATCGTGTATAGACTTGTTTATACTGTATTATTGGCTGTATGTTTGTTTTACTCCATGTGTAACTCTGTGTCGTTGTATGTGTCGAACTGCTTTGCTTTATCTTGGCCAGGTCGCAATTGTAAATGAGAACTTGTTCTCAACTTCCCTCCTGGTTAAATAAAGGTGAAATAAATAAATAAAATAAATACAATTTACCCCCATTCCAAGTTTATGATGGGGATAAAAGAGTTTTATGCCTAAATTGTTGAACATGTACAAAGGTTGTTCAACTAAAGGTTTTGAGATTAAGCAGCAGGATTTAGAGGTAATTTGTGGTTTAGTACAGTACCCTGAATCACTGCTTCACTGCTCCAGACCAGCGTAAGGGGGAGTTAGAGCACTTATTATGCTTACTGGAAAATACTATTTCAAAATTAATGGAAGAGGCAAGTGGAAGGGGGGAAAGACAGCATTCAGAGGTCAAGACAGCGCAGCTCTGAGATGTATTGGTCTTGATAAATCAATGAGATTTTTATTTTCACTGAATTTCCGTTTGGGTATTGGTTAGACTACAATTAGGTTGTGGAAAGATTAGGATTATTTTGCTCTTACTGTAGTACTGGTGCCTACTCCAGGCCAGTTATGTTGTACAGCACACCATATTTTCCTAATGGAAACCATGTGGGTTTCATTTTCTGTTTTTCTTGGAATAGAAACACCATAATATGAATCAAATTAATTAAGATACATTTCTTCAAATCAATCGAAAATATACTATGTTCTTACAAAAAAGTGTTTTAATTCTCTACTGCAGCCAATTTTGAAGACTGTCAAATGCTTCTCAAAGATACCCTCTGGTGGTCAAACTAGCATTAATGGCAACAATGGCTGACAATTAAATATCGTGCCATAGAATTCTGTGGCAACCCATAAGGTGTGCTGCAGTATAACGCAACTTTTACAGGAAGAACTAACGTAGCTAAAGCTTTGAATCTGATCTCTCTCTCTCTCTCTCTCTCTCTCTCTCTCTCTCTCTCTCTCTCTCTCTCTCTCTCTCTCTCTCTCTCTCTCTCTCTCTCTCTCTCTCTCTCTCTCTCTCTCTCTCTCAGAACTTGAGCCATGGTGACTCCTGGCTGTCCCCCTGTTAGCGCTGCTGATCAACTTTCTACTGTTTTGCCTGTGGCTATGGAACCTTGACCTGTTCACAAGACGTGCTACCTTGTCATGTTGCTGGTCCAGTTTCAACTGCTCTGCCTGCGGATATGTAACCTGCTGCAACTACTGTCTTGACCTCTGAATGCTCAGCTATGGAAAGCCAACTGACATTTACTCCTGAGGTGTAATAACAACTGTTATTATTATTTGACCATGCTAGTTGTCTATGAACATTTGAACATCTTGAAGAATTATCTGTCCCTAAAGGCCAGATCGTATAGTCTCCACCCGGCACAGCAAGAAGAGGACTGGCCACCCCTCAGAGCCTGGTTCCTCTCTTGGTTTCTTCCTAAGTTCATGCCTTTCTAGGGAGTTTTTCTAAGCCACCGTGCTTCTTCATCTGCAGAGCTTGTTGTTTGGGGTTTTCAAATAGGTTTCTGTAGAAGCACTAGTTTGTAACATCTGCTGATGTAAAAAGGGCTTTCTATATACATTTGATTGATAATATTAGTATTATGAGATTGTGTATTTTCTTTAGTTCATCACACTACTGTCATCAACATTTTTTATGAATTTTAACCACGTTAAGATGGACATCAATCATTTCAAAGCTCACTACATTAAATTACACATCATTTAAATGGCAATTTCATAAAGAGTGTTACAGACTGGATTATATTTAGTAACTTACTTTGAAGAGATGGTAATTGGGTCTAAATAGGCGTTTGCCATTCAGTGTACTTGTCTTTAACTGCCATTTCTCGAAAGGCAGACTCTTACCACACGCCTACTCATTTTTCTCAGCTTCAGAAGCATCTGCATTCACCAAATGTTGTGTGGGTATCCTTAGATATATTCTCCAGACTTGCCCAGAGACAATTGTATGTTACAGATACAAAGGTTAAACAATTATTTAACCACAATCTGCTCTGGACAAGTCTGGTCCTAGAGTGTCTTAACCAAAATATTTAGGCTGACTTTATTCAGTGTCCACGAAAAGGGATTTGCGCGATATGCAAATTGACGCATATTTAATGATATGTTGCCTAATTCGCATAATTCACTCAAATATTTTGTTACAATTGTAATACAAAATAGTCTATTTCTGTCTACATTCAACGGGTAAAAGTTGACAGTGATATGGTTAAGATCATTTTTAAATACCCTATGAGGGTGGCCTTTTTGTGTGTAAGGGTGTTAAAAATAAACATTTGTCTTGAGACATTATGTGACTCACCACCTGGATTCTGTCATATGTAGCAAAATTTGAAATGTTTTTTTTTACATTGCTAAAAAGTATAGACACAGAGCTTCAACATGGTATATCATACACTGTATTTTTGAGGAACAATGGGAAAGTAATTCTGCTTGGATTGTTTGAGACATTTGTAAACTCATGTAGAAAAGGGCCTTTGAATGTTTTTGGTACCTACTGGAGACCTCTCCTTTGTCTACACCCATTCAGCATTGCTCACACCCTCTTAAGCCTTAGCCCCACCCATCTCTTTAAGGATTCACATGTGAGGTCATGTGCTAAACACTGAGGGGTGTAGTAAAGGTTAAGACTAAAAGCTTAAAATAAGGAAGCATTCCAGGTAAACAGAAAGTGTCCAGATGTAAAGATACTTTGATAGAAAATGACTGAAGTGAAAGTAAAAGTCACCCAATAAAATACTACTTGAGTAAAAGTACAAAAGTATTTGGTTTTAAAAATACTTAAGTATCAAAGGTAAATGGGATTGCTAAAATGTACTTAAGTATCAAAGTAAAAGTATAAATCATTTCAAATTATTCTTGTTTTGGCCACTGCAGTTATCATATTTCAGGTCCACGTGTGTTTCCCCAACTCCGTAGTTGGTGAAGAAATGGTGCATGTAGTTGATGACTGCGCTGCTGCCTTTGCTGGATGACATGTTTTCACCAATCAAGTAGTTAACATATGGTGATATTCCTTCACAGCAGACACCAAACAAGCCACACTTGCGAGGAGTTAAAACGTAGATGGGACCTGGCTGTATAGGGTCAGAAGGATATTGCACCAACAGACAACAAAATAATTCAGATGAATTACAATTAATTCTCATTCATTCTCATTGACAGTCTCACCCCTGTCAATATGTCTTTACATCACTCAGTGAAATGTATGTGCCTGCCTCCCATTTGTTTTGTGTGTGTATATCTATTATCTATCCACCTATGTCCTTAATCAGTATAAAGTAGGAAATGTTGCTTACTTGTTGAGCAAAATCAAAGCTGTAATGTATCCTGATGTCTTTACTTGCTGGTTCAGTAGGGCCTCCAGAGATAACTGCATGTCTTCTTGACACGTGGTCTTGCAGTCAGCAACCATCTTCTGGTAGAAAGACCGCTCACTCTGAACAAGCAGGAGATGCTGCTCTTGCTTCTTCATCTCGGCTGACTTAACAGCTTCTGGCAGATTGGCAGATCTGAAGACCTGATAGTTGTTCCTCTGGCACTGCCAGCAAAGGTCTGTCCTGGGCTTAGTGCTTGAGATGTGGGGCAGCAATTTTCTCCACAGATTCCTAAAGGAAAACAGCCCGACAACACGTACCTCTGGAAAATACAGAAAAAATGTGAGACCAATAAAAGTAGTGCCAATCATGTTGGCGGTCAGTTAAATCATCAAAATGTGTTTATGCTTTATATACCATGTGCTGTCATCGATTCCTTGTAGAGACGCCACACTGCTGCTTTTGTCACATGGGATGACAGCAGCTTTCCACCAAAGTGTTTGTGTCCTGGGTGGCGTCCTGGCAATACTATTGCATTGTCCTCTGCGTAGTTGTTGATGAAGTTCACCACTCGCTGCAAGTCCTCATGCTTCAAGTGTAACCTGTGCTTGTATGGGCCAGCTCTCTTTTTGATGGGAGACATTAGATTATTCTCTTTGTATGACTGGTGGAGGAGAGTCAGGTGTGTTCTACTGATGCTGAAAGACACATTCCAGACACTAAAGTTACACACACTTCATACATGTGATGTTAGCAGCAAGCTTTATTAACTTGGGGTCTTTTGTTTAGACGTGTAATGTTAACATTAGCTAGCTAGCTAAAAAAGGAACTAAAATCACAATCCATGGAGTAACGTTAGTAAACCAGCCATTTATCTCCAGCTGGCTAGTTAACAGCAAGTATTAACTAGCAATACAAACCAATTGTCATAGCTGGCTAAAGTTAACCAAATAGGTTCTACGTTAGCTAGCAAGTCAGCCATCTAACCTCTGCTAATGTTAGCTAGATAACAGCAAGCTTTAACGTGGGTCTTTTGTTTAGACGTGTAATGTTAACGTTAGCTAACTTGCTAAAAAATGAACTAAAATCCCAATCCATAGGGTAACGTTAGCAAGCCAACCATTGAAGTCCAGCTGGCTAGCTAACATTAAGCTTTAACTAGCAATACAAACCGATTGTCATAGCCGGCTAAAGTTAACCAAATAGGTTCAATGTCAATTCTTACCTGTGTACATGGATGAAAGCTTCACGGCAGACTGCAACGCTTTTCATTAAATAAGACGTCCTGTGTCACTTTTAGTTTGAACAGCTTGTTTGGCCCGTTGTGTCAAGTCACTCTGGTTCACACTGACCGTCTCCTTTTCTGTCACCGATGCTTTGGTTGCCCTTACTTTGAAGATGTAATCCGGAGACGTGTTTTTTACAACAGCCTTCTCTGTTCTCTTTTCGACTCCCTATGCATTTGCAATCAAGCAGCAGAATTCTATTCATCTCCTTATCATACCCTGCTTCTACCAGACATTCAAACTATTTCAAAACTCGGTCAACTCCTTCCGTGACAACAACACTGTTGATTGTCGCCATTTCTTCTCCATCACTGTCATCAGAAGACTCTACAACGTCTTCTTCGGCTAAAATGTTTTTACATAAATCAGGGATTTCCTCATCGTCTGATTCGTTTTCAGTCAGATAGAATAAGCATGGCCCGATCGTCCTCCAGAAAGTAGTCCATCACAACTTTTTCCCACTGATCTTTGTCAATAGCGCCTGATAAATTCAGGGCAGCAATGTTATTGAGAGTAGTAGCAACATATTTGCAGTTCTCCATAGCTATTGTTATATCTTTCAAAAAAACTGCTGTAGAAAGGATTCTCTACGCATTACGAGCAGCACCGATGCTACACCGCAGACCAATCCAAACTAATCTCTCGGCATGTCCAGCCCACTCATTATCTCAGCCAATCATGGCTAGCGGGAAGGTTGCTGCTTTTTCCGTGGCTAAACCAACTAGGCTCATAATTTAACAATTGTATTTGTATTTACAGATGGCATACACGTTTGATATTAACTTCGTGATGCACCCGTCCCGTTAGCGGGATCATTTACGTCAACATCAGCTGGATTGCAAACGCGCCAAATTCAAATTAAATTACAAAAAATATTTAATTTTCAGAAATTTGGGTAACTTTTTCATTCAAAAATCAAAATACTGCCCCCTACACTCAACAGGATCTAAGGCACATGAAAGTTCACATATTCAAGAAGGCATTTCTGCAACAAACAAAAAAACGCATTTTGACTTGTGGCTCTCCTGTGAATTTGTGACTTGCAACATATGCCTAGTTTCCAGAATTGGGTCACATGTGTGGGCATAAGCAGATGCAGATGTTCTGATGTGTCTGTCCTACATCAGAGAGATATAATAAACATCAGGAAACATGATTTATTCATGTTTTTCACACGTATACACCTCATTTGTGGCACTAAACATTCTCCATATATAATTGCATTCACTTTTTCAACTGGTACCGGGGGACCTTCGGATGAGTCTTGTGATGCCTGTGGGCATCCTAGAGTGAAGCGGAAAACAACATCGTGTTCATGAGAGCCGGACGCTTCAGACACTTTTGTGAGAAGACCGATTTTCAGGATATCTCATGGTGTGACAAACATTTCTCTAGCTCTGTTCACCTTTCACCGCAAATAAGGACGTGTCACATTGACATATGCGGTGAATTGAGACGCATACAATGTAAAATACATCTCTAGCTTAAACTGACAGATTTATTATCCTAATTTGATTTCCGCAGGGGCAGAGATATTAACCTTAGGGGGTAATGTGCACATGATTGAAGTTAATGGGATAATGAACTAATTCAAACCCTTTGACATTTTGTTACGTTACAGCCTTATTCTGAAAATGATTTCATTGTTTTTTCCCCTCATCAATCTACGTACAATGCCCCATAATGACAAAGAAAAAAAAATGTTTTACACATTTTTGTAAATCTATTTAAAAAAAAAAAAAAACGATATCACATTTACATAAGTATTCAGACCATTTACTCAGTACTTTGTTGAAGCACCTTTGGCAGTGATCGCAGCCTCAAGTCTTCTTGGGTATGACGCTATAAGTTTGGCAAACCTGTATCTCCCATTCTTCTCTGCAGATCCTCTCAAGCTCTGTCAGGTTGGATGGGGAGCATCACAGCACAGCTATTTTCAGGTCTCTCCAGAGATGTTCGATCGGGTTCAAGTCTGGGCTCTGGCTGGGCCACTCCTGCATTGTCTTGGCTGTGTGCTTAGGGTCATTGTCCTGTTGGAAGGTGAACCTTCCACCAGTCTGAAGTCCTGAGCGCTCTGGAGCAGATTTTCATCAAGGATCTCTCTGTGCTTTGCTCCATTCATCTTTCCCTCGGTCCTGACTTGTCTCCCAGTCCCTGCCGCTGAAAAACATCCCCACAGCATGATGCTACCACCACCATGCTTCACCGTAGGGATGGTGCCAGGTTTCCTCCAGACGTGACACTTGCGATTCAGGCCAAAGAGTTCTATCTTGGTTTCATCAGACCAGAGAATCTTTTTTCTCGTGGTCTGAGAGTCGTTATGTGCCTTGTGACAAACTCCAACTGGGCACTCTACCATAAAAGCCTGATTAGTGGAGTCCTGCAGAGATGGTTGTCCTTATGGAAGGTTCTTCTATCTCCACAGAGGACCTTTGAAGCTCTGTCAGAGAACCTTCGGGTTATTGGTCACCTCCCTGACCAAGGACTTTCTCCCCAGTTTGGCCGGTGGCCAGCTCTAGGAAGAGTCTTGGTGGTTCCAAACTTCTTCCATTTAAGAATGATGGAGGCCACTGTGATCTTGGGGACCTTCAATGATGCAGACAATTTTTGGTACCCTTCCCCATATCTGTGCCTCGACACAATTCTCTGTTTCAAATATTTTTATTAAACACACACAAGAATGGTGTATAGGTATACATGACAGGTATACACTTCTTATCTAAACATAAAAGAGCATACAGGAACAACAAGACCCAGAGTTCTGGGTGCAGAACAAATAATACAGAACACGACATACAAAACAAGGACACGTAGAAAGAAAGAGGGAAGATGTCCCCCCTATCCCCCCTCCCAACTGCTCGGGTGGTAGGGCCAGCACACGCTGCCCAAAGGTAGATTAAAATTTTACCATTGCGAGTGCGTTAATAAGTACAAATTCACAGCGCCGACTCGTCCAAGTAGGAGAGGAAAGGCTGCCAGATTTTATCAAATGTTGATAATTTATTGTTCAGAATATATCTAATTCTTTCTAAGTGTACAGTGTTTGCCAATTCACTGAGCCATAATTTGGTGGAGGGCGCTTCCTCCTTTTCCAAAACAACAAGATTAGTTTTTTTGCCGAGATGAGACCATACGAGATTAGTTGTTTTTGGGGGTTGGTTAATCTGTTTAGGGACTCAGATACTCCCAGGATTATCAGAAGCGGGTCTGGATCTATTGAAGTCTCCAAAACTTCAGAGAGGATCCTAAAAATTCCACACCAATAACCATGCAAGCTAGAGCATAGGGCAAAGCAGTGGAGTAGTGTACCCTGCGTAGCCTGACATTTATCACATGTAGGGGATGTATCAGGAAATATCCTATGCAGTTTAGTTTTGGAATAGTGTAATCTGTGTAATACCTTGAATTGTATGAGACGATGTCTGGAATTAATGGAGCATGTGTGGATATACTCCAAGCTCTCTTCCCAGTCTGCCACTGAGATGTCAGTCCCTAGTTCTTCCTCCCATTTTGCCTTGATGGCATCAGTAGAAGGTGTGCTAACAGATTGAAAAGCATCATATAGACGCGATATCAGTTTATCTGAGGTGGGGCATATTTTTATGCATCCGTCAAACATGGAAGGTTTAGCATTCCCAAATGTTGGGAGGTGTTTTCTAACGTAGTCTCTAATTTGTAGGTATCTGAAAAAATTACTTCTGGGAAGATTATAAGTTTCCCTCAGCAGCTCAAAGGAAGCAAAGGTCCCTTCTATGTATAAATCCCCTATGGTGCTTATCCCCAACTCTCCCCATCGCTCAAAGGTGTTGTCAAGGTTAGAAGGGGCAAAGGAGGGATTCCTGGCGACAGGGAGCATGAATGACATTGGTCTGAGCTCAAAGTGGACTTTAATTTGCTTCCAGATTCGGACTGTGCTATGTATTATAGGATTGTTACAATAAAGTGACATCTCCAGATTGACAGGCGACAAAATCACAGCGCCAATAGAGAAGGGGTGACACTCCTCACGCTCCATACTAAGCCAGCTGGATGCCGGGAGTACGTCATCCAACAGAAACGTAACAATACGGAGGTTAGCGGCCCAGTAATAAAATATAAAATTTGGGAGAGACAATCCTCCTTCCATCTTGGATTTACAGAGGTGTTTTTACCTATCCTGTGTGTTTTATAATCCCAGATGAAAGGATTGATAATTGAGTCCAGTTGTTTATGAAAGGATTTAGGTATGAATACTGGGATGTTCTGATATAGGTAGAGCAGTTGTGGGAGGAAGACCATTTTAATGGCATTAATTCTTCCGAGCAGAGAAATTGGGAGAGTTCTCCAAAATAGTATGTTTGCCTTGAGTTTTTGTATCAGAGAGGGGAAATTCTCTTTAAATAGTAAGGAGTATTGTTTGGTAACTACAATTCCTAGGTAGGTAAATTTTTCTGAAGATAACTTAAATGGGAGATGTTCTAGCCAGGAGGTATTTTGCGACCGTATGGGCATTAATTCACTCTTGTTCCAATTTATTCTGTATCCCGAGAAGGTACCAAACAAATTGATCACATCAAGAATAGCTGGGATACTAGCCTGGGGTTCTGTTACATAGAGGAGGATGTCATCTGCGTATAGGGAGATCTTATTTAGAGTATCTTTAGTATTATAGCCGTGTATTGCTGCATAAGATCTAATCGTCTGAGCGAGCGGTTCGATAATTAGGGCGAAGAGCATAGGCGACAGCGCACAACCCTGCCTTGTCCCCCTGTTGAGGTTAAATCGGGCGACAATGATTGGTTAGTGAGTATTCTGGCACAGGGGTTCCTATATAAAAGCTGGATCCAATTTATGAACCTATCTCCAATATTAAATTTCTGTAGGACCTTGAATAGATAGGGCCACTCAACTTGGTCAAAGGCCTTTTCGGCGTCAAGAGATATGACGGCAAGGTCCACGTTGGGTAACCTCTGAGAATACATAATATTGAAGAGGCGCCTGAGATTGAAGAATGAGTTTCTGTTAGGGATAAAGCCGGTCTGATCCGAATGGACCAATTTGCCAATTAAAGTGCTAAGCCTGTTAGCCAGAGTTTTGCTAAAATCTTTTTGTCTGTATTAAGGAGAGATATTGGTCTGTATGACCCTACCTCTTCTGGATCTTTACCCTTCTTATGTATAACTGTAATGAACGCTTCGTCCAAAGTAGAAGGGAGAGCTCCATCCTCATTGGCCTGAATCAACATTTTGTGCAGATAGGGGGAGAGCATGTTGCTGAATGTTTTATAGAATTCACCAGGGTATCCATCTGGGCCCGGGGTCTTGCCACTCTTTAGAGATTTAATTGTTTCTCGGATTTCATCAAGAGATATTTCCTTATTCAGGAAGTTAGAATCTTCCTGGTTCAGGGCAGGAAGATTACAGTCCTCCAAAAATGTTTGCATAATTAAGGGGTTAGGGTCCGCTTTAGATGTATATAGAGTCTCATAAAACTGCCGGAATCTGTCATTGATGTCTTTGGGGGAAGAGAGTAATTCCCCAGATGCAGATTTAACCCTGTGAATCATTCGGTCACTCACATTTTTTCGAAGTTGTCTGGCGAGTAATTTGTGTGGTTTGTCACCAAACTCAAAATATTTTTGCTTGGCATAGAGAAAAGATTTAGCGATTTTAGCTGAGAGAATCTGATTATATTCAAATTTTAAAGAGGTAATTTTTTTATGTTTCTCCATAGATGGGTGGCTAGCATTCTCCCTATCCAGTAAGTGAATTTGTCCCTCTAGTTCTTCCAGTTTTCCTCTGTTTTGCCTACTCCTGGCAGCCTGAAAGGAGATGATACAGCCTCTCAGATACGCCTTCAGTGTTTCCCACAATAATGCTGGGGAGGTCTCTGTGTTGTCGTTGGTATCAAAGAAAAATGTAATTTGGTCTTTAAGATATTCACAGAATGTTGGTTCTGTGAGGAGCTGAGGATTCAACCTCCAGACCCTCTCGTTTGGTACAATGTCACCCAATCTCAGGGAGAAGGTGAGTGGACTGTGGTCCGAGATTATAATATCATGATACCTCACATTACAGGTATAGGGGAGTAGTCTAGCATCCAACAAAAAGTAGTCAATTTGAGTGTAAACCTTGTGAACATGAGAGTAAAAGGAGTATTCCCTACCCGTAGGGTTAGCGATCCTCCATATATCAAATAAGTTTGAATTTTTTATGTAGGTATTCAAGAATTCGCTTGAATAGGAGGTAGGGGTTCGCCGGGTAGAGGATCTATCCAAATACTGGTCTAGCACACAGTTAAGGTCCCCTCCAATGACCAGGTTAGTATGGGAGATATCTGGAATCAGGGCAAGGACTCTTTTGAAAAAAGAGGGGTTGTCAATGTTTGGCCCATATATATTTAGTAGAGTTACTGAGGTAGAGTGGATTTCTCCTATTGCGATCACATACCGACCCTCTTTATCCGCAATAGTGGTTTTATGTAGAAAGGGAATTCCTTTCCGTACCAGAATCGCTGTGCCTCTCGTTTTGGCAGAGAGGTTAGAGTGATACACTTGCCCCACCCACCTACACCTAAGTCTGCTATGAGAGTTATTCTTCAGATGGGTTTCTTGCAAAAATATAATATCAGACGAGAGTGCTTTCAAGTGGGCTAGGACCTTGCCCCTCTTAATTGGTTCGTTTAAACCCTTGACATTCCAGGAAGTGAATGTAAGCCCCACCCTCCTCTCGTTTGTAGTTCCTATGGTGGCCTGCATATCATGTAACTTGATAAAAGGTAAGAAAGCGCACCAAACCATCACGATCAGCATATGTAGCACCCACACCCGAGCAGTATCCAACCCACCCCTCCCCCTGCAAGCACCTTTACTTCCCCCTGTTCCCCTAATTTCCACAACACTTACCCCCCATCAACCCACCTTTAACAGGAATGTACAAACAGGAGAGAAAAAAAAAAGGAAAAATAAAAATAATAAACACATTGTCTGGCCGATGCCAAAAAAGCACGGCGCGACCTCGAACCAGAGGTAAAACAATAATAAAATACCAACTATACGTTCACCTCTCACTATCCTAGAACTTCTACTAACATATGAACTGAGGAGGCTCCCGCGAGTTAAGTGTTCAGTTAGCATCTAATAAACCTAAACCGAATAAGTTGCAACTTAAACATATTGCGCATTTAAGCGTCATCCTGGGTCAATCCCAGAAATAAGCAAGATATAGCCTCAAGATAATATTGCTAAGCACTGCCGGTCAAAAAATAAACCATCCGCAACCGACCTAGTCAGCCGTACCTTTACATACTGTGGGTCAGGAGATCGGAACAAGGATTTGTTAAATTAAACGTTCCCCCCATAAAAAAAATATGTTTAATAAAAAATAAGTAAAAATATATATCTTATATATATATATATACATACACATACATACACATATACATACACCTATACACATATATATACACACATACACATGCATACACACACACACACACACACACACACACACACACACACACACACACACACACACACACACACACACACACACACACACACACACACACACACACACACACACACACACACACATATATACATACACACACCCATATATATATATACACACACACATATACACAACACACACACACACATATATACATACACACATACACACACCCATATATATATACATACACACACACACACATCCATACATATACATGTATGTATACATACCCACACAAAAAATCATATATATATTTAAAGAATATGTATATACATCCATATGCACACATACACATACAAACATTCATACCCCAGAATAACAATCTACACTGATTTAAAATATACACATACATAATACTAAAGTGCTAAGAGAAAATAGTAATAAAGTACAAATAGTAATTATATTTACGCACACCTACACATACATAAGCACTACAGAGGGCTGGTGGGACTCTAGTCGGGAGAGGCCCACGGCTAGACAAAGGCAGAACGGCACAAAACATCAACTTGCTAACCAGGCGTCTGCCCTCCCAACCATCACCCCCAGTCCCCTGCAAGCAATAAATAAATGGTATGGTAGTAAGAGTGATGTAAGGATTGTAAAATAAATAACGAAACAAAACAAAAGTGGGGAATATAAGTATATCCGTCCGAAGGTGTCAGTGATCAAACCTGGAAGTAAAAATATGCATCGCTGAGCACAGCCGGGATGAAAGTGAATTTAACGTTAAATGAGAGCTCTGACCGCCATCCATTGGTCTGCTCAGCGTCTTACATGCTCGGTAGCCCTTGTTGAGCCCGTTTAATACGTTTTCACCCAATATGGTATAGTATGGATTCGAGTCCATGAGCAGACCCTAACACGCACTAACAAGGCACTCTAACCTGTACGGGGGATTGGTGTATATCCCTGGATAAACTTCTCTGCGTCCAAAACCGAGGAGAGCCAAATCTTCTCACCGGAAGGCGGGGTAATTCTTAGTCTTGCAGGGAAGAGGAAGGCTGGGCGAAGATGGAGTTTGTAGAGTTTAGTCATGACATCTCTGTAGTCGGCGCGATGCTTTGCCACATCGGGCGCATAATCCTCATAGACACGGAATGGATGCCCTTTATGTGACAGGTTGCCCCTCATTCGAGCTTCACGCAGGATAAGATCCTTGGTCTTGAAACTGTGACAACAGATTATTACTGGGCGAGGACGTTGGCCCGGTCCAGGCACTGGGACAAGGGAGCGATGTGCGCGATCCAGCTGGGGATCCGAATCCAAAACATCCGATCCCATTGCATCCTTCAGTAGCTTGGCGAAGAAGTCGGTAGGGCGAGAGCCCGCCTCTATCCCCTCTGCCAGACCAACAACGCGAAGGTTATTACGTCTGGATCGGCCCTCCAGGTCCACCACTTTCACAGAAAGCCTCTGCACAGTATCCTGCAATGACGAGCATAGCTTCTCTAACTCGTCGATCCTACCAGCGTTGAATTCAGAAGCTTTCTCAAGGTCCACAATACTCTGGCCATGCGAAGCGACCGTTCGAATGACGCTCTCGATTTTGGTGTCCAGCTCAGCAATAGTGGCCTTAAGATCCTCAGCTATAGCAACACGTAGCTCCCCCAAAGCCCGGGTAAGTTCTGTAAGTGTCACGTTGTTGCATGTGCCTCCCGCCATGTCTGTCTCGTTGTTTAGTGGGGAGTAGGCCTCCGCTGTGGATTTATTGTCCTTTGGTCGCTTATTACTCGGCATTTTCATATAAAAAGTTACAATCTTGTATTAGAAAGAAACGTTTGTTGTAAAAAGTGCAATAAAGTAGGTTAAATTAGATTATTTTGCAAAAAAGTTGCAGGAGCCTCTCACGCACAGCCGTTCACTCCAACATGCTAGCTCCGCCCCCGACACAATTCTGTCTCGGAGCCCTACGGACAGGTCCTTCAACCTCATGGCTTGGTTTTTGCTCTGATATGCACTGTCAACTGTGGGACCTTATATAGACAGATGGGTGCCT
Source organism: Oncorhynchus keta (assembly GCF_023373465.1). NCBI lineage: Eukaryota > Metazoa > Chordata > Actinopteri > Salmoniformes > Salmonidae > Oncorhynchus > Oncorhynchus keta. The sequence goes on along the minus strand of NC_068426.1, from coordinate 35,402,551 downwards.
TTCTAAATCCTTTCCAATCAACTGTATTTACCACAGTTGGACTCCAATCAAGTTGTAGAAACATCTCAAGGATGAACAAAGGAAACAGGATGCACTTGAGCTCAATTTCGAGTCTCATTGCAAAGGGTCTGAATACTTATGTAAATAACGTATTTCTGTTTTTTCTTTTTAATACATTTGCTGAAATTTCTTAACCTGTTTTTCGCTATGTATTATGTGTAGATTGATGAGGGGAGTTTTTTTAATCACTTTTAGAATAAGGCTGTAATGTAACAAAATGTGGAAAGAGTCAAGGGGTCTGAATACTTTCCCGAATGCACTGTATACACAAATACCTGATCTCTAACATGCTGACCAGATCGCACGCGTGCCTCCTCGTGCACCACCGCACACATGCTGATATTGTCCACCCACACCAGACGCGATCAGGACATGCAGGTTGAAATATCAAAACTAACTTTGAACCAACTACATTAATTTGGTGACAGGTCAAAAAGTATTAAACATTTATGGCAATTTAACTTGCTAGCTTGCTGTTGCTAGATAATTTGTCCTGAGATATAAACATTGGATTGTTATTTTACCTGAAATGCACAAGGTCCTCTACTCCGTGACAATTCATCCACAAATAAAAGGGTAAACCGAGTTTGTTTGTAGTAATCTCTACTCATTCAGGCTTCTTCTTCTTTGGACTTTATATGCCAGTTGGCAACCAACTGTAAGGTGCATTACAACCACCAACTGGACTGGGGTGTGGACCTCAGTTCATCTTTCAATCCCCCACGTGGGTAATATGCCCCTAAAAACCAATGAGGAGATGGGAGAGGCGGGACTTGCAGCGTGTCAAGCATCACAAATAGAACCAAGTTCTATTTTAGCGCCAGGCTACGTAGACGCTCGTTGCCGCCTGAGACGCGAGCCTTGTGCTCAGCATGTAAGGCCTCTCTCTGTCCTGCGTTACAGTAGATTTACTTCTGGTTCACAAGATTAATTCTATTGATTATGAATCCAAAACAGTGTTGTTGTATTGATTGTTCTAACGAGAGGAGCTGTAGTGATACCTATCTCCACCCCACTATGTTTCTTAATTGTAACAAGCCATTCACTATCACCCTGTCCAGAACTCTTGATGTCACAGAAATATATCCCATCTGTGTGTGTGTGTGTGTGTGTGTGTGTGTGTGTGTGTGTGTGTGTGTGTGTGTGTGTGTGTGTGTGTGTGTGTGTGTGTGTGTGTGTGTGTGTGTGTGTGTGTGTGTGTGTGTGTGTGTGTGTGTGTGTGTGTGTGTGTGTGTGTCGTCAGTATGCATGTGTGTGTGTATGTTATGTGTATGGATGTATGTGTTTGTGTGAGAGTGTCAGTGTGTGTGAGTGTGTGGATGGAGTCCTGTGAGTGTGCATAGAGTCATTGAAAAATAGTGTCAGTGCAGATAGTCCGGTTTGCCATTTGATGAACAATTCAAAAGTCTAATGGCTTGGGGATAGAAGCTGTCTCGGAGCCTGTTGGTCCGACAGTCGACGCTCCGGTACCGCTTACTGGATGGTAGCAGAGAGAACAGTCCATGGCTTTTTTTCGGGCCTTCCTCTGATACTGCCTGATATAGAGGTCCTGGATGGCAGGGAGCTCGGCCCCAGTCAGACTCTCGCAAGGCTGCCGGGCCCAGATGGTATCCCAAGCCGTGTCCTCAGAGCATGTGCAGACTGTCCTGAGTGTGCGGCTGGCTGGAGTATTTACGGAAATATTAATTAATATCTCTTCCTTCAAGATGTCCACCATTGTTCCTGTAAGAAAGCGAAGGTAACTGAACAAAATTACTATCGCCCTGTAGCACTCATCATCACTTCTGCCTTGAGAAGCTAGTTTAGGACCATATCACCTCCACCTTACCGGACTGCCTAGACCCACTAGAATGTGTGTGTGACTTTCCTTTTAGTGGTTAAAGGTTTAACTCTTTTTAAGGTTACACAGTAGATTGACTCAGCGGAGAAGAACAAGCTGACACACACATGCGCACACACACACACGCCACAAAGCCAACATCAACAAAATGTACTGTACCGATAAACATACTATGAACAGCAGATGGGACAGAGAGGGAGAGAGCGAGGGAGGGATATAACACAGGGAGAAATAGTGAGAGGGATAGAGAGAGAGAGAGAGAGAGAGAGAGAGAGAGAGAGAGAGAGAGAGAGAGAGAGAGAGAAAGGGACACAGAGAGAGGGACAGAGAGAGAGAGAGAGAGAGAGAGAGAGAGAGAGAGAGAGAGAGAGAGAGAGAGAGAGAGAGAGAGAGAGAGAGAGAGAGAGAGAGAGAGAGAGAGAGAGAGAGAGAGAGAGAGAGAGAGAGAGAGAGAGAGAAAGAGAGAGAGAGCGAGAGAAAGAGAGAGAGAGTTGTGTCAATCTCCTCTGAACCTTCTTGTAAACACAGACAGGACAGAGCCCTCAGAGTATCAGACCCGTTTAACAGCTTCCACAAATATCTATGACCATCCCTCTGCCTCTTTTCTACCTCTCTGTACTTATTTCTCCCTCTACTTTTTTCTCTCTCTCGGGCTCTATGCCTTCCGACTTCGTTTGACCAGTCTTTTGTTCCCTTTCTCCTTTCCGCCCCTTTCTCTCTCATTTCATTTCCCTCCCTCCATTTCGGTCTCTCTCATGCGACAGTGTACTCTGTAATTATACGGTGACCTTTCGTTAGCCAAGCTGTAATTGGCTAAATCCGAACAGAGTTCCCATGCGTCACAACACACTATCAGCAGAGATGCCATCAGAGACCGCAAACACACACACACACACACACACACACACACACACACACACACACACACACACACACACACACACACATAAACATAACATACACACACACACACACACACACACACACACACACACACACACACACACACACACACACACACACACACACACACACACACACACACACACACACACACACACACACACACAGTGGTATAGCAGAGGGTGGACGCCATATACCTTTTCATTGGCAATGCGTATACTCACTTCTTAATCCCCATGATGCGTATCAAAGTAGTGTAGTGAAGGTTTAAGCTGTATCAATTAAGGCTAATGAAACTGATAACAATTTTTTGCTTAAAATGATGATAACCTATTATTTCTTCCCATTTTAAGCGCAGCAATGTGCCCAATGGTGGTAGGCCTGAACACCGCACATGCGAGCGGTTCATGAACAGAGATTGAAATACTTTCTCGAAATGTCGAAAGAGGGGAGATCTTAAGATGCAACATCTATCATGGGTTGCTAATAGGACTATGATAATGCCTCTGGCTGCTAGACAATGAAATAAAGAACAGGAGAGTGCGTATGAGTCTTTATAAAATAATTGCCTCCACATTTCAACCAATGCTGATTCAAACAGTTTTTTTTTGAAGTGGGATCAGAGAGCAGACTGTAACATCAGCATTTACACAGAAACGTTCCCTGAGGCTGGCTAAAGGTCCGGCTTTGGTCTAAAGAGTGTGCGTGTGTGTGTGTGTGTGTGTGTGTGTGTGTGTGTGTGTGTGTGTGTGTGTGTGTGTGTGTGTGTGTGTGTGTGTGTGTGTGTGTGTGTGTGTGTGTGTGTGTGTGTGTGTGTGTGTGTGTGTGTGTGTGTGTGTGTGTGTGGTGTCAGCTGGTTTTCGTGCACGTGTGTGGCTAAAGGTCCAGCTTTGGTGTACAAAGCATTTACACATTATCAGTGGTTTGAACCTGCAGCCTGTGATGTGTGAAAGAGTAAGGAGGGGGAGGAGAGAGAGGGGGGAGTGAAGGGTAGGAGGGTGTGACGGGAGAGAGGGGGAAGATGACGTGAGGGGGAGAGAGGGAGAGGAGGGAGCGGGTTCACAGGGGTAAAGGTGAAGTTGTTTCCATGGGGATACAGTAGCTTGCTGAGAGAGGGAGCTAAATAAAAAAAAGAGAGAGAGAGAAACTTAGGCAGCAACCTAATTACAAACAGTCAGACCACTCTGTGAAGCATCCCTTTTATTGTTCACTTCCTTTTTCTCCTCTCTGCCTTCTCTCTCTCTCTCTCTCTCCATCTATCTCACTTGTTGTTCTGACCATCTCTTTCTCTCCATCTCTATATATCTTTCTCTCCAACTCGTGTGTTATGGCTTTACATCTCCTGCTATATCGTAAGATCGAGAGTTATCTGTCTATCAGAACACCCTCTGTATTTTGCAATGGAAACCTCTAAAACATAATCCAGACAGTCAGCTATTCCCCAGGGCAGCTGTTTAGGTCCCTTCCTTTTTTTCAAGCTTTACTAATGACCTGCCACTAGCACTGAGGAAAGCTTGTGAGTCTCAACCTTTCTCAACATTATACACGTCAGCTACAACAGCAAGTTAAAATCCCTGCAACACTTAACGAAGGCCTGTAGTCAGTTTTAGAATGGGTGGTAAGTAATAAGCTAGTCCTAAATATTTCAAAAACTAAAAGGATTATGTTTGGGATAAATAATTGACTAAACCCTAAACCTCAACTATATCTTCTAATGAACAATGTGAAGATTTTTTAAACGTTTTATTCTCCACAATTGGTAGTTACGGTCTTGTCCCATCACTGCAACTCCCGGACAGAGTCGATAGAGGCAAAGGTTGAGAGTCATGCGTCCTCCGAAATACGACCCCGCCAAGTTTCACTGCTAGCTTAACCTGGAAGTCAGCCGCACCAATGTGTCAGAGGAAACACCTTACAGCTGGCGACCGAAGTCAGTGTGCTTGTGCGTGGCTCACCCCAGGAGTCGCTAGAGCACAATGGAACAAGGACATCCCTGCCGGGCCTAACCCTCCCTTAACCCAGACGCCGTGATCACCACGAGTAGGGTCAGACCGCTCCTCTCAAATATCTTTGCTTGAAATCAATGCCTAAGCAAGCAATCTATCTCAATCTTTCTCTCCATCAATTCCATTCAAATTGCATACGAAATAATGTGGATTCTTTGCAGCAATTCAACCATGAAGGCCTGATTCACGCAGTCTCGTCTGAACAGTTGATGTTGAGATGCGTCTGTTACTTGAACTCTGTGAAGAACTTACTTGGGCTACAATTTCTGAGGCTGGTAACTCTAATGAACTTATCCTCTACAGCAGAGGTAACTCTGCTTTTTCTGTGGTGGTCTTTATGAGAGCCAGTGTCATCATAGCGCTTCATGGTTTTTGAGACTGCACTTGAAGAAACTTTCAAAGTTCTTGACATTTTCCGGATTGACTGACCTTCATGTCTTAAAGTAATAATGGACTGTTGTTTCTATTTGCTTATTTGAGCTGTTCTTGCTATAATATTATGACTTGGTATTTACCACATAAGGCTATCTTATGTATACCACCCCTACCTTGTCACATTACAACCGATTGACTCAAACACGTTAAGAAGGAAAGAAATTCCACAAATTAACTTTTAACAAGGCACAAATGAAATGCATTCCAGGTGACTACCTCATAAAGCTGGTTGAGAAAATGCCAAATGTGTGCAAAGCTGTTTAACACTTTTTTGGTTGCTACATGATTCCATATGTGTTATTGTATAGTGGTGATGTCTTCATTAGGTGTGTCCAAATTTCTGACTGGTACCATATTTATCAGTAAGATTTTGTTTGGCAGCAACTAATGGGGATCCTTAATAAATGCCAATATTTTTTCCTTTCCTTTCTCTCTCCATCCATCCATCTCTCTCTCTCTCTACATCCCTGTTTCTCTCCCTCCCTCTGTCTCCATTCCTTTGTCTCTGCATCCCTTTCTCTCTCCATCCCTCTCTCCCCCCTCTCTCTCCGGCGTTAATGGAGGAACGCTGTGAAAAGGCTTCAAAAGTACTGACCCTTTTCATCTCCCCTCACTGCCTAAGAGCAAACGCACACACACACATACACACACATACACAGTAATGGAATTCAACCTGGAGAAAGCAGCAGCGTTGCCATGGGGAGGGAGGGGGGGGGAGAGAGAGAGAGAGAGAGAGAGAGAGAGAGAGAGAGAGAGAGAGAGAGAGAGAGAGAGAGAGAAGAGTGCGGCTTCAGGAAAATTCTGCTCCTTGATGAAAGGAGAAAACGAGAGAATTCTGTGGGAGAGATCTGTAGTCTGTAGATAAAGGTAGAGAAAGAGAGGGAGAGATCTGTAGTCTGTAGATAAGAGTAGAGAAAGAGAGGGTGAGATCTGTAGTATATAGATAAAGGTAGAGAAAGAGAGGGAAAGGTGTGTTTACACCAGTCTGTGATCAGATCCTGACCCAAACCACAGGCCAATCACACACCCAGCCCCTATAGGGACTCAGTTCAACATGCTTCTGAGGAACAGCTGATTAGTGGAATCAGCACAGCTGTGTTAGAGTAGGGCTGGGGCAAAGGTCAGAATGGTCAAAAGCTCTCAACAGGAGGTTTGAAACACCCCTGTGATTTAACATTTCTCCAATGTCTAACCTGCTAAAACAGTGGTTTTAACCATCTCCTCAGGGACCAACAAACAGTTCACAATTTAGTTGTACAGGTATGACTGAACTAGCTCACCTGATGTGCCTATTTTATGGCTTGATGGACAAGTTGAATCAGGTGTGCTAGCTGTGGAATACGTGGAATGGCTTGGGGTCTAGATGGCCAAGTCAACATTGTCTGTATCATAGAAATATACGAAAACAAACATTTGCTTAATTTAAGGATAAGGTTAGGCAAAGGATTAAGGTTAGGTTTAACATCCGATTTAAAGAAGACCAATTGTAGAACTTAGGCGGGGCTTCCGAATTTGCAACTTGGCCAGATAGTGACGAGGAGGTCTCCGAGGAGAGGTTTGAAAACCCCTGCATTATAACACTCGCTGACCTGTTAGAACATTTCCCAACCTTCTGTAACATGTATTCAACCTACTAGAACTCTAGAACTCTCTAGAACATTCCCTGACTCTGCAAGAACACTCTAGTCTCGAACATTCTCTAACATGTAGAAACATTCTCTGAAATCCTGAAGCATTCGAAACTATGCTCTAATCTCCTAGAACCTTGTCCAACCCATTAGAACGTTCTAAAATATTCTCTAACTGACTAGAACATTACATCTCTGCTCAGTGCAGTCGCCAGGAACAGATCATGTCATCATGATTATTCTGTCTGGATCCACTGTGTTGACGAGACTAGACTGGAGCACAGTGTTATGCATGACCACACACACACGCAAGCACACGCACACACAAACACACACATATATTCACTGGGACCAGACAGACCAAATGGGCCATGACAGTGTGACTGTAGGCTCAAATCAGGCCCTTACAACCACATTAATAAATGTATTTCAATAAAGCGTCTAACTCTGTTATTTTATTATCCCATTTCCTTAAGAAAGCAGTTTAACACAGCAGACATTCGGCTTGTAATTTGTTATAAAAATCTACATGAAGCACAATGGCTACTCAATATAGCAACCAGAACAGCCTCTGAGACAGCCACATACATTCAGAGAGAGAGAGGGGGGAGAGAGAGGGGGGAGAGAGAGAGGGAGAGAGAGAGAGAGAGAGAGAGAGAGAGAGAGAGAGAGAGAGAGAGAGAGAGAGAGAGAGAGAGAGAGAGAGAGAGAGAGAGAGAGAGAGAGAGAGAGAGAGGAAAATGGAAGAAGACAGAGAGAGTAATGAAAGAGAATTAGAATTGCCTTTGAGAATTAGGCAAGGCGGGATGCAGAGCTGTACACACACACACACACACACCATGTGCAGCGACGTGATAAGAAATAGAGGATCATTCATCTACTCCTTGCAAGTCTCTCTCTCTCTCGCTTTCCCCTCTCTGCTCTCTCTTTTTTCTTCAGAGTGAATAGTAAAACCTCGTCACAGCAGGGCCTGTAGACTATCAGTAAGTGAGGAGAATGAAAGCTACCATCTCTGACTAACTCTGACTGGCTCTCTGCTTCTGTGAATCCTCTTCCCTCTCCCCTCTCCTTTCACTCTCCTCCCTCTCTCTTTCCCCCTTCTTCTTTCCCCATTCTCCTTTCTCCTTCCTCTCCCCTCTCCTTTCACTCTCCTCCCTCTCTCTTTCCCCATTCTCCTTTCTCCTTCCTCTCCCCTCTCCTTTCACTCTCCTCCCTCTCTCTTTCCCCATTCTCCTTCCTCTCCCCTCTCCTTTCACTCTCCTCCCTCTCTCTTTCCCCCTTCTCCTTTCTCCTTTCTCTTTCCCTACTATCTCCTTTTACGCTATACACACACACACACACACACACACACACACACACACACACACACACACACACACACACACACACACACACACACACACACACACACACACACACACACACACACACACACACACACACACACACACACACAATATGTCATAAAGAAATAAAGAAATAAACAGTTTAGTACACATGACCTTATTACTATGGCTAATGCTCACAAATTAATTTAATCTCCTTTCTCAGTTAATACTTAAGCAACCACTTGGCGCTCCAAGCTCCAACACACACAAACACACACCCAAACACACATGCAAGCACACATAAACACACACAAATAGACACACACTGACGCTCTACAGTCATTAGTATTTTTGAACAGAATGCAGTGAACCAAGAAACAAGTTCTCTCTCTGTGTGTGTGTGTGTGTGTGTGTGTGTGTGTGTGTGTGTGTGTGTGTGTGTGTGTGTGTGTGTGTGTGTGTGTGTGTGTGTGTGTGTGTGTGTGTGTGTGTGTGTGTGTGTGTGTGTGTGTGTGTGTGTGTGTGTGTGTGTGTGTGTGTGACGGCTGTGAGAGCTAAGTCCTGCTGAAGGCTGGCCAGCCAAGCCAGTCATTTGCATTCAGCTATGACGACTCGGTGCACACACAGTCAGACAGAAAGATACACACACAGTCGGACAAATAAACAAACATATACACAGACAGATGCACACGAACACACAGAGACACACAGAGAGAGTGAGCACAGAGTGATTCCCTGACATCTCTTTGATGAGCGAGAGATTGGTGCGGATAAGAGAGAGATCAAACACAGCACCAGTAAAACTACAGCTATTACTCCATCCACCTGAGGGAGGGAGAGAAGGCCTGGAGGGAGGGAGAAAGAGGAGAGGGAGATGTATGTGCGTGTGTGCGCTTGTGTAAATGTATCAGGTTCAGCAGAACAGGAATTGTACGCAGAGCTGATTTGAATTAGTTTAGGGAGGGAGGAATTGTTCAGGTAATATGGTTTAATAAGATAGGACTGACAGAAGGGTGTGTGTGTGTGTGTGTGTGTGTGTGTGTGTGTGTGTGTGTGTGTGTGTGTGTGTGTGTGTGTGTGTGTGTGTGTGTGTGTGTGTGTGTGTGTGTGTGTGTGTGTGTGTGTGTGTGTGTGTGTGTGTGTGTGTGTGTGTGTGTGTGTGTGTGTGTGTGTGTGTGTGTGTGTGTGTGTGTGTGTGTGTGTGTGTATATGAGTGGTGTTTGTATACGTGAATTAGTCTGTGCATGGCATACCTGAATGGAATATGGTATAATAAGATAGGATTCACAGGGGTGATATACTAGTTTTTTATTTTAAACACCACCAGGGTTTTAAGTCTTAGTATTGATAGTGTAGTTGACATTCCTCTGTTTGTGGTTGGAAGGGTCCAGTTTATTCACTATGGTTTCCAGCAGTGGTGGGAAAAGTATCCAATTGTCGTACTTGAGTAAAAGTAAAGATACCTTAATAGAAAATGACTCAAGTAAAAGTGAGTCACCCAGTGAAATACTACTTGAGTAAAAGTCTAAAAGTATTTGCTTTTTAAATATACTTAAGTATCAACGTAAATGTAATTGCTAAAAATATACTTAGGTATCAGAAATAAAAGTAAAAGTATAAATCATTTCTGCTTCCTATAAAGCAAACCAGACGGCACTGTTTTCTTATTAAAAAAATAAATAAATGACGGATAGCCAGGGGCTCCAACACTCAGGCACCATATACAAACAGAACATGTCTTTAGTGAGTCTGCTAGATCAGAGGCAGTAGGGATGACCAGGGATGTTCTCTGTTTAGTGAGTCTGCTAGATCAGAGGCAGTAGGGATGACCAGGGATGTTCTCTGTTTAGTGAGTCCTCCAGATCAGAGGCAGTAGGGATGACCAGGGATGTTCTCTGTTTAGTGAGTCTGCTAGATCAGAGGCAGTAGGGATGACCAGGGATGTTCTCTGTTTAGTGAGTCTGCTAGATCAGAGGCAGTAGGGATGACCAGGGATGTTCTCTGTTTAGTGAGTCTGCTAGATCAGAGGCAGTAGGGATGACCAGGGATGTTCTCTGTTTAGTGAGTCTGCTAGATCAGAGGAAGTAGGGATGACCAGGGATGTTCTCTGTTTAGTGAGTCCTCCAGATCAGAGGCAGTAGGGATGACCAGGGATGTTCTCTGTTTAGTGAGTCTGCTAGATCAGAGGCAGTAGGGATGACCAGGGATGTTCTCTGTTTAGTGAGTCTGCTAGATCAGAGGCAGTAGGGATGACCAGGGATGTTCTCTGTTTAGTGAGTCTGCTAGATCAGAGGCAGTAGGGATGACCAGGGATGTTCTCTGTTTAGTGAGTCCTCCAGATCAGAGGCAGTAGGGATGACCAGGGATGTTCTCTGTTTAGTGAGTCTGCTAGATCAGAGGCAGTAGGGATGACCAGGGATGTTCTCTGTTTAGTGAGTCCTCCAGATCAGAGGCAGTAGGGATGACCAGGGATGTTCTCTGTTTAGTGAGTCCTCCAGATCAGAGGCAGTAGGGATGACCAGGGATGTTCTCTGTTTAGTGAGTCTGCTAGATCAGAGGCAGTAGGGATGACCAGGGATGTTCTCTGTTTAGTGAGTCTGCTAGATCAGAGGCAGTAGGGATGACCAGGGATGTTCTCTGTTTAGTGAGTCTGCTAGATCAGAGGCAGTAGGGATGACCAGGGATGTTCTCTGTTTAGTGAGTCTGCTAGATCAGAGGCAGTAGGGATGACCAGGGATGTTCTCTGTTTAGTGAGTCTGCTAGATCAGAGGCAGTAGGGATGACCAGGGATGTTCTCTGTTTAGTGAGTCTGCTAGATCAGAGGCAGTAGGGATGACCAGGGATGTTCTCTTGATAAATGTGGGAATTGAGCAATTGTCCTGCTCTGCTCAGCATTATTTTGGGTATTAGGGAAAATGTATGGATAAAAAAGTACATTATTTTCTTTAGGAATGTAGTGAAGTAAAAGTAAAAGTTGTCAAAAAATAAAAATAAATAAAGTAAAGTACAGATACCCCAAAAAACTACTTAAGTAGTACTTTCAAGTGTTTTTATTTAAGTACTTTACACCACTGGTTTACAGCTCAAACAGTGGTGGAAAGTACTTAAGTAAAAAAATACTTTATAGTTCTACTTAAGTAGTTTTTTTGGGGCATCTGTACTTTACTTTACTATTAATATTGTTGACAACTTTTAATTTGACTTCACTACACTCCTAAAGAAACGAATGTGCTATGATCTACCAAATGTGGGGTCCTGGTTCTAAAACATCTCGCACACACACACAGCAGTGCTGGCATTTCCCCTCGCTTCCACATACATACACACACACCCGCTGGGAGAAGAAGCCCTTTGTCATCTCAATACCATAATAAGACAGCAGAAAGGGTTTATCTATCAGGCTGATACGGTTGTTAACTCACTCACACACACACAAATGCACGCACTCACGCATGTACACACACACAAACACCCACACCATACACACACACACACACACAAACACACACACACACACACTGGAAGAGAGGGCTTATACGGATTTGAACAGTCAGAATAATAGCTGCAGGGAGGAGGAATAGCTGTGTGTGAGTGTGTGCATGCGTGCGTGTGTGAGAGTGTGTGTGTGTGTGTGTGTGTGTGTGTGTGTGTGTGTGTGTGTGTGTGTGTGTGTGTGTGTGTGTGTGTGTGTGTGTGTGTGTGTGTGTGTGTGTGTGTGTGTGTGTGTGTGTGTGTGTGTGTGTGCGTGCGTGAGAGCGCCCGTCCATGTGGTATAATACAAGGCATCTGAGACCCCCTTGTGTGACAATTTGAATCCCAATCAATTACACTCACATTCCCCAAAAGTAAACAAAAACACAATCAAGCAATATTCTCAGGTGCATTCAGTGACACTTTCACATAATTCTTGAATTCTAAGACATGCCTGCGGTCCTCTAGAAGTTACATTACAAAAGAACGTCCTGTCTAACAGCGTTTACAAAACCGATCCAGAAACTTGACGAAAATAATTGATGGTCATCCCAGCTCTATAACGCTGGTTATTGCTCTGAGCGATATGTTTCTACATACACGGCTTCCTCTACTCTGTTGGAACGGCAAGCATGAGTACACAAGACAGAAACAAATCAGGAAACCAGAAAGGATTTACCCTCCACTACACATCCACTCCCAGACATCTCTCTGCACTGTGTGATGACCTCATACCTAACAATACACCCAATGTCATTTCACCGATCCATCATTGCAGAGAGAGCAATTTGATCCTTTTGTTGATATGGGTTTGAACACGCATTGTTAGCCAGCTGAGCTGAAGCCTAGGTATCCGGTCTCAGGGAATCTTACTCATCATTGTACAGTCCACCGAGCCACCTGCACTACACTTACGGTAGCATTGCTAATGTGGTGACAAAGTCATATTAAAAACGTGTGTGATCATGTCAAATCCAACCTATAATATGTTGTTTCTTTATGATACGTGTGTTTGGAGTTAGGGGGGGTTGAGGTGCGGACTACTACAACCTCTGTTAGCTACCTGGGATGCATCCTTGATGGAAGCTTGGGAGGTGTGAGCATGGCCAATCAGGTGCTAGGGAAGGTTAATGCCAGGACTACATGAAAGTGCTAGCCACTGCCCTCATTCAATGCCATTTTGACTACGCTAGTACTTCCTGGTTTGGGGGCTTATCTAAGCGCATGAAGCCCAGAAGATGCTGATCAGGGTAGCGTCGAAGGTGAGTGCACGCACTCACATAGGCAGGATCTGCTTTCAGGGATTCGACTGGCTGCCTGTTGAGGCTAGGGTGTCCAAGATTAGACTGGGTTTGGTTTGCAATGGTTTTATGGTCCTGCGTCTAGATATCTAACTCATTACTTTCCCCGTGTTAGGGATGCACATAATCACAGCACCAGATCAGATGTTGCTGATATGTGCTCATACAGGTTCAGGAGTAATGCTGGGAAAGGTACTGTCTTGTATACTGGAGGCCTCAGAGTGGAATGAGTTGCCTCTGCCCCTAAAAATGACATCCTCTCTGAACAGTTTTAAAAAATAAAGTTAAAAAAGGTTTGGTGTCTTCTGTGACCGTATGAATGACCCCTATGATGTATCTGCAATGACGAGATAGATGTTCTTCTTCTATGTTTTTGTGTTTTATTATCTCGCTGTCATACTGTCTTCAACCGTGTTGGAGCTTGCCTAGTCATCTTGTTTCAAGAGAACCACAATGAAAATGTGTTCCAGACTGTATTGTGTGTTATCCTCCATGATTTAACAATGGAAACAAGTCCCAGAGTGTATTGTGTGTTATCCTCCATGATTTAACAATGGAAATAAGTCCCAGACTGTATTGTGTGTTATCCTCCATGATTTAACAATGGAAATAAGTCCCAGACTGTATTGTGTGTTATCCTCCATGATTTAACAATGGAAATAAGTCCCAGACTGTATTGTGTGTTATCCTCCATGATTTAACAATGGAAATAAGTCCCAGACTGTATAGTGTGTTATCCTCCATGACTCTACGTATGTTCATGTATGGCTTTTTCAAGTTTTTGTGTGCTTGTTCTTTTTTTAATGGTCGAATGAATAGACTAAACTAAACTAAACTTGTCTGGTAGTGAAATGTGCTGTTTTATTTATGAATTTGTCCTTTTAGCAGTTAATCACATCAACTAATGCTTCTCCACAAATATTCATGACCCAGTTCTTAACACACTATGACACATCCCAACTCCTGTGTCTACACACACACACACACAAAGACGGTCTCTCAAGGGTTCTTTGGGAAGGGTGATGGTTCATGGTGGAACCATAATGACTCTAAGAACCCTTTGAGCTCTTCCATGCTTCTTTACAGTTCACAAAAGGGTTCTTTGCTCTTTTACTGATAATTAAAATGTAGGGAAGGTGGTTCATTAGAATATTTTGTGGCATGGTTTGGGCACAGCTCTATTGTTCAACCGTGGGTGAGTGTGGCCAGTGACGGTGTGTTGTGAAAGACTCATGTACGGCCTTGATTCAATTGAGAACAGTTGACTAAATCAATCAGTGGTTCTCAATACTTCCCAGACGTTCCAGAGGTAGCTCACTTGATTCAACTTGTCAATGAACACAATAATAACGCAGATGGAATTTTTACAATGTTATATAGCTGATCACAACTAAAAAACATTTGGTTCTTTAAAAGGATCTACAAAGGACATTTTAGATTGAGAAAGGTTCGTTATACAACAATTCTACATAAAGGTTCTATAAAGAGCCATAAAAAAAAGTGTTCTTAAGGTTGTAACCATAGCGGAACCCTTTTATGGTGCTATATGGAGTGGATATAACCATACAGGTTCCATTTACAAACTTATGAGCAGGGTTCTTTATTGAACCTTCAGCTCAGTCTGATGTCAATTGCGCCTAGCGTTCCTACATCCTCCATCTGTCCTCTCAGGACTTCCCCTATGCTGCTTCTGTCTCAGGCAGGCTGCTATGTAGGACGTGGAGGCAGGAAGGTCCAGGGGGAGAAGCAGAGAGGAGAACCAGGCCTGACTACTCTTTGGAGTGTTGTATAAACCTGGCGACCGAGGAGAGACACACACACACACACACACACACACACACACACACACACACACACACACACACACACACACACACACACACACACACACACACACACACACACACACACACACACACACACACACACACACACACACACACCTTATGAATTATTCCCCTGCTTGAGACTTCTTAAGAGCACATTATTGCTTTTTCCCACTGCAACTGACATTAGCAGCATACACGCACGCACGCACGCACGCACGCACGCACGCACGCACACACACACACACACACACACACACACACACACACACACACACACACACACACACACACACACACACACACACTTTCTGGGCTAAGAGGGAAATGTGATGAAGCTGAACGACTTCCCAGCAAGCCAAAATTGGTTCTGTGAAAGTTCCCAGAACCATTGTTAGGTTACGGCAAATGTTCTCGTAACGCAGAAACTGTTGATTTGTGTAAAACATTTGCCCGGATGTTGCAAGAGCATTCCCAGAACACATGTTGTGTGTTCTTTAAAGGTTTGCAGAGTGTTTCAACAGGTTGTGGGAACAGTCTAGTGGGAACATTGTGAGGACATCACAAAATATAAACTGTCCAGTTGTGCAGATGATTAATACAGTGTTTCTTTAAGGGGGCAAAAACATCCACAAGAACGTTCCCAGAGAACATTTTAACGTTCTTTCTAAGTTCATAAAACATGTATTTGATCATTGTGAGGATATGACAACATATACATATACAAAACAGTAAAACCGCCCTGTTATGCTGACTTTCAGATAATGTTTGTATCAGTTTGCACAAAACATCCCATTGATGTTGCAGGAATGTAGACATAAAAGCCTTTCTGAGTTCTTTAAAGTGTCCAAGAAAATGTTATTAGGTTGTGGGAACAGTGTGGGTAGATTACAAGAGATCGGTTCCCTATGCTTAAAAATATTGTCAGTTGTAACAATATTCATGCAATGTTTAAGTTAGGTTGCACAGCAAATTCCCTTAGTGTTGTAAGAATGTTGACCTTGTTTAAAGGTTCCCCGAACATTTACTTAAGTTACGGGTGTTGTCTGGGATGTTGCAAGAGTACTCTTGTGATATTCACGTGTTGTATAGCAGATCCACAATCCACTGCGCATCCACAATCCCCATCCACAATGCCTGAGCAAAACTGTGCTCACTGTTGCCCCTAGTGGCCAGTTTCCACATCATCTCCCGACGTCCTCATGGATGGACGTCGAATACTGACTTGTAATCATGGGTGACCTGGCTGCTTTAAGGAACTAGAAATGTGAATGCTATGAATGTTGTGGTAATATTGGGAAAACCTAAATGTTAAATTTTTTAAAAATATATATATTCTTGAAATATTAGGAGGACTTCCAAGACTTTCATTAGGAGGACTTTCAAGGTAAAATGTATATGTAAATGTATATTGTGTGAACATCAATGGAATGTTATGTTAAACCTAAAACAAAAATGCTATGAACGTCATAAAAAGGGAATTCTTTGGAAATGGTGGGAAATTGTTCAACGTTGTGTGAATGTTCTGTGCAACCTCTTAAGTACAACATGTGACTATCACAAGAGTATTCTTGCAACTTTCCAGACAATGACCGTAACTTAATGAAATGGTCTGGGAACCTTCAAAAGAAATTAGAACAGGTGTTATGTCAACATTCTTACAAAATTAAAGGCCCAGTGCAATCGAAAACATGATTTTTATGTGTTTTATATTACCCCATTGTGAAATTGGGGGTAATATATATATATATATATATATATATATATATAAAGAGCTGTTTGAAAAGACCCCTGTGAAGTCCAGAATGTTTTGGCGGGATGAAGTTTTGGGCCTGCCTGGTGAGACATTTCTAAGAAGCTATTTTTGTCTCGTTTTGACCATTTTATTTGAACACAATCATGGTAAGGTACTTAAATGTTACACAGAAATGATTTGACATTGAGATAAAAAAATTAAAAAACAGTTGCAATGGACCTTTAAGGGAATGTCCTGTGCAACCTAATTTAAACATTGTATGAATGTCATCACAAATGAGCACATGTTGTCCTTTTGGAACCTATCGCTTGCAATGTACCCACAACTGTTCCCACAACCTAATGAAATGGTCTGGGAACCTTTAAAGAACTTGGAAAAGCTGTTCTGCCAACAGATGGGAGTGTTCTTGCAACCTAATGAAATGGTCTGGGAACCTTTAAAGAACTTGGAAAGGCTGTTCTGCCAACAGATGGGAGTTCAAATGCAAATTCAAGTGAATGTTTTATACATTGTTTAATCATCAGCAAGACTAGACAGTTTTTGTGTTATGAAAACATTTGCTGCCAACCTAATGAATGTTCGGAGAACATTCGCAGAACCAATTTTGTTTTTCCGGGAACATTTTTGTGATTATTAGAGAACATTCCAAGGATATTACATTTAAAAATAAAAATAAATCTTTATGTTTTTGGGACATTAGACAAAACCATAACTAGAACTTCATTAGGATCTCAGCAAATGTTCTGGGAATCTTCCCGATTTCCTGTGTGGCTCAGTTGGAGGTAATGGAGCATGCAATGCCAGGGTTGTGGGTTTAATTCCCACAGGGGACGAGTAGAAAAAAACTATGAGAATGTCTGCACTCACTACTGTATGTCGCTCTGGATAAGAGTGTCTGCTAAATGACTCAAATGCATTTTTTAAATGTATGTCTCCTTTCTCTTTTCAACCTTTTACATGTTACAAAGTGTAACAGAATCGACATAAACATGATGCTCTATTCTGTCCCATGTGTGCTCTATCATGTAGGCACATAAATGGACACACACAACCTCCCTGGTGCTGTTTAAAATGAAAACAAGTATTCTAGTATATCACCCCTGTGAATCCTATCTTATTAAACCATATTCCAATCAGGTATGCCATGCACAGACTAATTCACTCATACAAACACACACCCATACACACACCACTCATATACACACCACTCATATACACACCACTCATACAAACACACACTCATACACACACCACTCATATACACACACCCCCCCCTGTCAGTCCTATCTTATTAAACCATATTACCTGAACAATTCCTCCCTCCCTAAACTAATTCAAATCAGCTCTGCGTAGAATTCCTGTTCTGCTGAACCTGGTACATTTACACAAGCACACACACCTCCCTCTCCTCTTTCTCCCTCCCTCCGTCCTTCTCTCCCTCCCTCAGGTGGATGGAGTAATAGCTGTAGTTTTACTGGTGCTGTGGTTGATCTCTTTCTTATCCGCACCAGTCTCTCGCTCATCAAAGAGATGTCAGGGAATCACTCTGTGCTCGCTCTCTCTGTGTGTGCGTGTGTGCATGTGAGTGTGCGTGTGTGTGTGAGAGAGAGAGAGAGAGAGAGAGAGAGAGAGAGAGAGAGAGAGAGAGAGAGAGAGAGAGAGAGAGAGAGAGAGAGAGAGAGAGAGAGAGACAGAGAGAGAGAGAGAGAGAGAGAGAGAGAGAGAGAGAGAGAGAGAGAGAGAGAGAGACACTGCTCGGCCTGGTTTATGTAATTGAATCCCAGCAGTAGCAGTGTTACTGGAGGCTAAAACACAAAAATCACCTCCATCTGAAGCCAAGTCCTCCTGTTTAACCAGAATATATTGCACTTACAAAGGAATATTACATTATATTACATAGAAGCTACAGTTTTGCATTATACACACACACCATTTCCTGCCCCACTTCTTGTGGAATAGGAGCGGAATACTCATAGGAGTGGTATAGTAGTATAGACGTACAGACAAATATGTATACAAGTTTAGATGTATAGACAAATGGAGGTGTTTATACAACGGGTGGGTCTAATTTTAAATGCTCATTGGTTAAAACCACATTCCAGATGGTGTCTATTCCACAACTTACCACCGGTTAAATGTATGACATTAAAATGGCTATTTACCCTGTTTCATCCGACTGCTCAATCCACGGTCTCATCAGCCCAGCCAGAGAATGTATAATCTTGATCTCCACTTTTAAAAGCATCTACTCTAGACATTAGCTCACATTTCTTTTAGCTCCTCTGAACAACAGTGTCCTGACGAGTGAGCACATTTTCTATGCCAGGTGAAATGGAGCCTCATTTAGCTCATTGTTATGGATGTCACTGGAGGACAGCTTAAACAAATGCAACTGCAGCTGCTGTTGTTGATCTTTTTGACGTTTGACGTGACTGTAAGTTAGCCGTAGTTGGCTAGCTTGCAAGCAAGGGATGAGACTGTTGCCCGCCAGTATAGCAATGGAAAATTCAGAACAAACGTCGGGGTCGCGTCCATAGATACCAAACAAAAAGACTGAATGACTGGGTAGCGTCTCTGGCAACCAAACTGATAGAACGAACGACCAGCCAGCTTGGGTAGCAACCAGAAATTAATGAAAATAAAGTTTTGAATGAAAATATTTGAATGAAAATATGTCAATCATGATTTACTTCGTCTCGGGCCTAACAACACCCGTGCCAATATATCCTCCAAACACCGGCTACGAGGGCATTTTCACTTAAAAAGACACTGAGTGGACAAAGCATTAAGGACACATGCTCTTTCCATGACATAGACTGACCAGGTGAATCCAGGTGAAAGCTATGATTCCTTATTGATGACACTTGTTAAATCCACTTCAATCGGTGTAGATGAAGGGGAGGAGACGGGTCAAAGAAAGATTTTTAAGCCTTGAGACAATTGAGGGTGACTGGGCAAGACACAAGATTTAAGTGCCTTTGAACGGGGTATAGTAATAGGTGCCAGGAGCACTGGTTTGTGTCAAGAACTTCAAGATCACGCTCAACAGTTTCCCCGTGTGTGTCAAGAATGGTCCACCACCCAAAGGACATCCAGCCGACTTGACACGACTGTGGGAAGCATTGGAGTCAACATGGGCCTGCATCTCTTTGGAACACTTTTGACACCTTGTAGCGTCCAAGCCCCATGCAACTCAATATTGGGACGGTGTACTTAATGTTTGTACACTCAGTGTATATATATATATATATAGACATGGATAATACAGTGCCTTCACATTGATTCAGGTGGAACTGAAGTAGACATTATCTGTCCAATAAACAGAAATGTAACAATAACATTGCACATTGACAAGAAGATACGTTGTACAAAAAAACCATTTTGTGAAGAAGTGAGCTGAGTACTCAATGTAACCCACACACACTGTCTCTCTCTCCCTCTCTCGCCCTCTCTCTCTCTCCCTCTCTCGCTCTTACTCTCTCTCTCTCTCTCAGACTGCACTTTGTGAGTAGTAGAGCTTCAGTAGAATGGGGATAATCCATAGCAGATCTGTGTCAGACTGAAGAGAACAACAGAAAGAGAGTAGGATGATGCTGCCTGTATTTCTTCTTAACAGGACAGAGAGTAGAGATAGACGTGACAGAGAGTATAGAGTAGAGCGAGACGTGACAGAGGGTAGAGAGAGATGTGAGACAGAGTAGAGAGAGACGTGACAGATCGGTATTATGCAGATGACGCGGAGACTGGTTTGATCAGGTGATGAGGGCGAGAGAGATTAGTCTGGGTGAATCCTCTCTGAATCTATTGGAAAGAAAGAAAAAGAGAGGAAGAGAGGAGAGGGGAGCTGATATCCTGCTGAGGAGCTTTAAAGCTAAAGATAAGAGAGACAGGTATATAAGAGAGAGGGAGAGGGAGAGAAAGAGAGAGGGAGAAAGTCTGTGGTTGAATCCTAGGTAGAGGTTTTCCCCTGATTTAAAAATTCTACTTGATCATACACACTCTCGCACACACTCAACAGACGACTTTGTTATCACGCTCTCTGTAGCCGATGTCAGCAAGCCCTTTAAACAGGCCAACATTCACAAGGCCGCAGGGCTGACATTCACTGACATTTTCAACCTCTCCCTGACAGAGTCTGTAATACCTACATGTTTTAAGCAGACCACCATAGTCCCTGTGCCCAAGAACGCAAAGGTAACCTGCCTAAATGATTACCGCCCAGTAGCACACACATCTGTAGCCATGGAGTGCTTTGAAAGGCTGGTCATGGCTCACATCAACACCATCATCCCAGAAACCCAACACCCACTACAATTCGTATACCGCCCCAACAGATCCACAGATGACGCAATCTCTATTGCAGTCCACGCTGACCTTTCCCACCTGGACAAAAGGAAGACCTACATGAGAATTCTGTCGTTGACTACAGCTCAGCGATCATAGTGCCCTCAAAGCAAATTCCTCCTTCTGCAACTGGATCCTTCCACACTGATCCTCAACACATTGGTCCCTCAGGGGTGCGTGCTTAGTCCCCTCCTGTACTCCCTGTTCACCCACGACTGCGTGGTCACCCACGACTCCAACACCATCATTAAGTTTGCTGACGACACAACGGTGGTAGGTCTGATCACCGACAACAATGAGACAGCCTATAGGGAGGAGGTCAGAGACCTGGTAGTGTGGTGCCATGACAATCACCTCTCCCTCAATATGAACAAGACAAAGGAGATGATTGTGGAGTACAGGAAAAGGAGGACCGAGCACGCCCCGATTCACATCGATGGAACTGTAGAGGAGCAGGTCAAGAGCTTCAAGTTCCTTGATGTCCACATCACTAACAAATTATCATGGTCCAAACGCACCAATATAGTTGTGAAGAGGGCACGACAACGCCTATTCCCCCTCAGGAGACTGAAAATACTTGGCATGGGTCTGTCATGCCAAATAATGTCCCCAGGCAAAATAGTGTCCCCCACGGCGTCACAATGGGATTCGATAAACTATATCAACGGTGTGATTGCCTAGTGATTCGAATGAGGAGATCATTACAGCCTAAATGACGTTCTTGTCATAATCTCTACGCAAACAAGCTAATAAAATGGAAACATTAATTCAAACTACTTTTGGGTACCTAACATTACAACATGAAATCCATGTCTTACCTTACAGATCAGGAAGTCAGCTAATTTCCACTCCATCCATATGCAAATCTGTTTGAGTCATACACTGGCTTGTCTGGCTGTCACAGTTTTATTTTCACCTGCCCTTCACTAGTCTACACTGAAATAACATAATTTCAATACTCCTCCATTATGATTTTTTTTTATCTCGCATATCTCATTAGTACACCAATGTGGTTGAATATATACAGTTGAAGTCAGAAGTTAAAATGCACTTTAGCTAAATACATTTAAACTCAGTTTGTCACAATTCCTGACATTTAATCCAAGTAAAAATTCCCTGTCTTGGGTCAGTTAGGATCACCACTTTATTTTAAGAATGTGAAATGTCTGAATAATAGAGAATAATTTATTTCAGATTTTATTTCTTCCATCACATTCCCAGTGGTTCAGAAGTTTATATACACTCAATTAGTATTTGGTAGCATTGCCTTTAAATTGTTTAACTTGGGTCAAACGTTTTGGGTAGCCTTCCACAAGCTTCCCACCATAAATTGGGTGAATTTTGGCCCATTCCTCCTGACAGAGCTGGTGTAACTGAGTCAGGTTGTAGGCATCCTTGCTCGCACACGCTTTTTCAGTTCTGCCCACACATTTTCTATGGGATTGAGGTCAAGGCTTTGTGATGGCCACTCCAACACATTGACTTTGTTGTCCTTAACTTCTTGGCGCATCCATCCCTTTAGCGGGATCATTTTCGGCAACATCCTCTGAATTGGAGAGCTCCAAATTCAAATTAAATTACTAGAAATGTTTCATTTTCATGAAATCACAAGTGCAATATAGCAAAACACAGTTTAGCTTGTTGTTAATCCGCCTGGCGTGTCAGATTTCAAAAAAGCTTTTCGGTGAAAGCAAACCAAGCGTTTATGTAAGGACATCTCTCTCAGCAGACAAAACATTACAAACAGCTAGCAGCAAAGTAGATTGGTCACAAAAGTCAGAAAAGCAATCCATTTGGTTGGTGCGTTATGTTCAGAAATCTACAGGCTCGAGCGGTCATGACGGGGCAGACGAAAATTCCAAATAGTATCCGTAAAGTTTGTTGAAACATGTCAAACGTTTTTTATAATCAATCCTCAGGCTGTTTTTACAATAAATAATCGATAATATTTCAACCGGACCATAGCTTTTTCAATAGGAGAGAGAACATTTCTGCTCCAAGCTGCTCACGCGTGCAAAACTCTGCGGGCACCAGCCATCCACTGACGCGATGTGATCTTTCTCGCTCATTTTTCAGAATAAAAGCCTGAAACTGTGTCTAAAGACTGTTCAGACCATTTGGAAGCCATAGGAAAAGGAATCTGGTTGATATCCCTTTAAATGGAGGGAAGGCATGCAATGGAACAGGGAGCTTTCAAAATAGATGGCACTTCCTCTGGATTTTCCTCAGGTTTTCACCTGCAATATCAGTTCTGTTATACTCACAGAGAATATTTAGACCTTTATTGGAAACTTTAGAGTGTTTTCGATCCTAATCTGACAATTATATGCATATTCTACATTCTGGGCCTGAAGAACAAGCAGTTTCATTTGGGTATGTTTTTCATCCAAACATCAAAATACTGCCCCTTACACTCAAGAGGTTAAGCCATTTTGTCACAACTTTGGAAGTATGCTTGAGCTCATTGTCCATTTGGAAGACCAATTTGCGACCCAGCTTTAACTTCCTGACTGATGTCCTGAGATGTTGCTTTAATATATCCACATAATTTTCCTTCCTCATGAAGCCATCAATTTTGTGAAGTGCACAAGTCCCTCCTGCAGCAAAGCACCCCACAACATGATGCTGCCAACCCTGTGCTTCACTGTTGGGATAGTGTTCTTCAGCTTGCAAGCCTCCCCCTTTTTCCTCCAAACATAACGATGGTCATTATGGCCAAACAGTTCTATTTTTGTTTCATCAGACCAGAGGACATTTCTCCAAAAAGTACGATCTTTGTCCCCATGTGGAGTTACAAACCGTAGAGTGGCTTTTTTATGGAGGTTTTTCAGCAGTGGCTTCTTCCTTGCTGAGCGGCCTTTCAGGTTGTGTCGATATAGGACGTGTTTTACTGTGGATATAGATACTTTTGTACCGGTTTCCTCCAGCATCTTCACAGGGTCCTTTGCTGTTGTTCTGGGATTGATTTGCACTTTTCGCACCAAAGTACGTTCATCTCAAGGAGACAGAACACGTATCCTTCCTGAGTGGTATGACGGCTGCGTGGTCCCATGGTGTTTATACTTGCGTACTCGTGTTTGTACAGATGAATGTGGTACCTTCAGGTGTTTGGAAATTGCTCCCAAGGATGAACCAGACTTGTGGAGGTCTACAAGTTTTTGCTGAGGTCTTGGCTAATTTCTTTTAATTTTCCCATGATGTCAAGCAAAGAGGCACTGAGTCCTAACCAACTTGCCAAAACTATAGTTTGTTAACACTTGTGGAGTGGTTGAAAAATGAGTTTTAATGACTCCAACCTAAGTGTATGTAAACTTCTGACTTCAATGTATGTATCTATTGTTGGTCCTAGGACAATGAATAATGTGGAACAAATAAATAACATCAAAGGATACCTTACAACAATAATAAACACCTTGTGAAACAGCTGTGAAAAACAAACTGCCAATATTTCAGATTTTAATACATAAACTTCGATAGTTTTTGGTACAGTTGTGTCATTCATTTATTGTCGCAGATTTTTTGTAGACTCACACGGCAATCATAGACTAAAATACTGAATTCTGGTGTGTGGAATATAGAGGTCGTGGTTGCTGTGTGGGCGGGAGGTTCTGCCTGACACTTGTTCTCAATAGCCAGCCTGTCTCAGAACGGGGACTTGAAGAGGGAGACTCCAAAGTCCAGGAGCTGCTTGTTCTGTGTTTGCAGTGCTAGTGCTTTTAGCTCATCTGTGTATTTCACATATTATGTGCCCAGTATGATAGAGCAAAACACTTTCTTAGCAGATATTGACAACATGACAACAACAGTAGCTGTAGATGATGTAACATCTGGGTGTTGGGCAGAACCCCTAGGTCCTGGAGAACAGGAGCAGATTTAAAGGGGACAGGGTAAGAGACAGAGACGTAAACAAGCAAACACACAGGTTACACTTTACTGTGAGAAAAACTGATGGATTAGTGCAGTGTTATAAATGGTAGATATGTACTTTTCAACACTTTTGGAAGGTATAGCCTACCTCAAGCTGGTCCTCCTCTGACTCAGAGCACAGAGAATCAGACTGATCCGAACTCACTTGTTCTGGTGGATGGGATACCTCCTGGGGGGCTCGGACAGTCGTTGGTCCTAAAGTCATTTGGAGAGGTAAATTGAAGAGGTACATTTTTATAAGCATAACGACAATTTCTTGCTTTCTCAAATATCAACCAAAGGTTAATGTACTTTGTCTATTGGGCTTCACTGAAGTGTAGGGCGTCAGGGCTTTCGGTGGTCGACCGTCCAACTGCTCCAACTGTAGAAGATTGTTGGCTTCCACCGAGGTAACCCTAGATAGACAAAGAGAAAAATATCAGTATTCAGGAAACTTAAAACTAGCTTCAGGTTATTTTGTGAGCAAATGAAAATAGTTATTATGAGAGATTTTTTAATATTCACTTTAACAGGTGGTGACCCCAGCTAGGAGCGAAATAACGGCGAGGTTTCCCCAGGTCTCGCCTTCCTTTCGTCCTTCTTCCAAACCAAGTCATTCACCCGGATGTCATGGCACTTGGTCCCCTTCTTTATTCTGCTCCTGTGGCTCTCCTTCTGATTCTCCTGCACCTTGTCCATGTTCAGTCTCACCTTGATTGAATAAATGAAAAGCGGACAATCATTTTTACCTGGTCAAAAACCTCCACATCCTTCTCCGTCCGTGCCTGAAAGTGGTCCTCGAAGGCGTTCTCATCTGATTCGACAACTACCGATGGGGTTTCAGAGATCTGAAAGTATGTTATACACAAATAATCAATCACATATTTGAAAGGCTTCAGTATATGTCATAATTGTATCTACAATTGCATTTTTTTTTTACCTCAGTCAACGGCTGCGGTTCCCGTCCGTACTCGGTGGAGGCCTGGATGCTGCTGTTGTGTGCAATGAGAATTACCTTCAGGTTGTGCTCCCACCCTTTCTGCTATCGATCAAGGGACTTGCCCATGGCAGTCTTGATGGTCTGGTTGGTCCATTCACCAAACCTGGAGGAGGGGTTAGGAAAGCGATTTCTATTGACAATGTAAGATATTAAAATATGTCTGATTATGTACCATGGAAAAACAAAAACAAATTGTAATAAATAAATAAATCAAACCATTGGTGACAGAATATAATATAAAATCCGTACCTTGTTCCAGTGTTCATGTCCTCAGTCACTCAAGATGACCTCAGGAGAACCATGGGTGTTGAAGATGTCCACCATCGCCTTGGAGGTGGCCTCGCTTGTCTCATCCTTGATGGCTATCATACAAAAAGAAAATCTATTTTTGGTTCCAAGCACCCTTAATGGGTTACAGAAGGGAATATAGAGTTAAGCACGTACTCCTCCTTTACTGACCTTAATGGGTATTTCCTTGCCCTCCACCCACTTGGGTAAAGTGATCGGTCGCCGTCAGACACCAGCTGTTGCCATCCCTGGATTCCGTGAAGGGATCGATGAAGTCCACCCCTAAAATGTTAAGTGTTAGAGAGAAGATTTCTTTATTCTTACTCGTATCTGTGTCATACAGTATGCAGATTTTAATATTTGTAAGGATTCTCACACACACACACACACACACACACACACACACACACACACACACACACACACACACACACACACACACACACACACACACACACACACACACACACACACACACACACACACACACACACACACACACACACACACACACACACACACACTTTCTATAATATTGACATCTCCTGTGGTCAAATAAAGCAACCATTACAAAACAACTTATCAGTGCAAATTTGAATTGGGACACTTACCGATCATGTGCCATGGTGAAACAACTGATGGGCTTCAACTCCGGCGCCATAGTCTTTGCCTTCTCAAACTTCTGGCAGGCTAGACTGGATACTGACTTTTAAGCAAAAAAATTGGAAAATTGAAACATTGTGTGCTCTCTGATGTGACGATCATTGAAATCATAATCATAAAATTTATAAACAAAAGATTATTTCACTTGCCCAGCTGTCCATCTCCTTGACAATTCGCTGTCAGAAGAAGCGTAGGTTGATTTTGGCAATCATGCGCTTCACTGAAATGGCCTGCATGCATTTCGGTCAGCACGGCCTCCTTCTCCTCCTTAGTAAAAATCAGCCTCCTGTCTGGCTGGCCATCCTTCCCCCGTACATGTGATTGTCCAACAAGTTGGAAGAGAAGAGTTGTTGAATTACTCAAGTCTAAGTACATTTGCGCTGCTGTCTTTCTCTCTCTGTTTCTCTCTCCATCTCTCTCTGTCTTCCACTCTCTTCCCACCTCTCTCTCCCTTTCATTCTTTCTTTCTCACTTTCTTCCACCCGGCTCCCTGTGTCTATCTAGCGAAGACACCCAGTTTAGATCATTTGCAATTAACATAATTGCTTCCACCTATCGATTTGATTGATCAAGTTCTATTTATAGCTAGATACCTCAATATGACAGACATATGACTATATCAGTGGAGGCTGCTGGGGGGAGGACGGCTCATAATAATGGCTGGTATGCAATCAATTGGTTTCCACGTGTTTGATACCAATACATTTACTCCATTCCAGACATTATTATGAGCCGTCCTCCCCCCAGCAGCTTCCACTGAACTATATGTATAGCTAGCAACTAGCTAGATGGAAAATGGTTGATGAAAAATGATTGTACATAGCTAAATCCGTCCAGTTATCAAATAGAAGTTAACTGCTTAACGTTACCCTGAAATGTGCATTTCTCTGAATGTTTAGCCTCTTGTCTAGATCAGGGGTGTCTTCATAGTACTTCGGCTGTTTGGAAAGATAAAAGAAAATCTCCTCGAGGTATGCCACAGAAGTGCAAGCCACATACAAACAGAAAGCTACAATAACAGTTACAGTAGCTAGCTAGCTAACATTAGCTAAATAAAACTGTCTGGTTAGCTAGCTGACGAGCTTAGTAGCTGACTAGCTGACGAGGCAGGCTGAGGTAAATAAGTATAGTAGCTAGCAACGTCAATCTAACAATAGCTTAAATTATTCCTATTTAACAATATTTACTTATATAAAGACAAAATATATGGTAAAGAAAGAGTGTTCCTCAGAAAGTTCTACAGCTGCACCATCGAGAGCATCCTGACTGGTTGCATCCTGACTGGTTGCATCATCACTTGGTATGGCAACTGCTCGGTATCAGACCACAAGACGCTACAGTGCGTACGGCCCAATACATCACCGGGACCAAGCTTATAGAGGTCCTGCCATCCAGGACCTCTATACCAGGAGGTGTAAAAGAAAGGCCTTAAACATGTTCAAAGACTCCGGCCACCAAAGTCATAGACCATTCTCTCTGCTAGCACATGGCAAGCAGTACCAGAGCACCAAGTCTGAGACTAAAAGTCCTGGTCCAAAAGGCTCCTTAACAGCTTCTACCCCCAAGCCATAAGACTGGTGAACAGTTAATAAAATGGCGACCCAGACTATTTGCATTGACTCCCTTTAATACGCTGCTGCTACTCACTGTTTATTATCTATGCATAGTCACTTTACCCCTACCTACGTGTACATATAACCTCAATTACCTGTTTATTATCTATGCATAGTCACTTTACCCCTACCTACGTGTACATATAACCTCAATTATCTCACTAACCTGTACCCCTGCACATTAACGAACTACCAATACCCCTTGTATATAGACACATTTTTTTTATACTTCCTTAAAAAAAACTCTGCATTGTTGGCCAAGGGCTTGCAAGTAAGCATTTTCAGAGCGTGTGACAAACAACACACACCACTTCAAATACAAACACTCCACAAACCACATGAGGTTAGATGAGAAGAGGGTTTTGGTTGTTCATCATTTATGTTTATTTTTTGAACGTCTGCAGAGAGATTTGAGAGTGTCAGATTCCCTTTCAGCTCTGATATCTAACAACACTATTAGTCACCTACAGTTCTTCACCCATACACATAACCACACACTCATGGACACTATTGTTATGTGTGTTATGTGAGGTTAATGGCCCCCCGAGCCAGCCTGACCCATTACACACTACTGCAGAGAGAGAGAGTGAGTGAGAGAGTGCATGAGAGAGATCATGCGAGTGAGACACAAAAAGAGAGTGAGAGAGAGAGAGAGAGAGAGAGAGAGAGAGAGAGAGAGAGAGAGAGAGAGTGTGAGAGGGAGAGAGAGAGAGAGAGAGAGAGAGAGAGAGAGAGAGAGAGAGAGAGAGAGAGAGAGAGAGAGAGAGAGAGAACATGTGAGAGCATGTGAGAGAGCATGAGAGAGAGCATGAGAGAGGGCAAGAGAGCATGAGAGAGAGAGAGCGAGAGAGAGAGCATGAGAGAGAAAGAGAGAGAGAGCATGAGAGAGGGCAAGAGAGCATGAGAGTAAGAGAGAGTAAGAGAGTGCATAAGAGAGAGAGAGCATGAGGGGGAGAGAGAGAAGAGTATACGGAGTTCATGGTGAATGTTGAGACTAGCAGACAGAAGGTCAATTCAGAGCAAGTAACTCCAAGTCAGACTGCAACTCACTCACTAGTGTCATTGGAGCAGATGTGCGTGAGTGTGTGTGCAAGTGCACGTGTGCGGTTGTGGCCTCAGACAGGAGTAGAAATGACAAGGCAAACACAAAGTACAGCTGAGCCCTGGAGCACTTCATGTGTTCGGAGTCCAAATGAAAAGGCATGGCATCAGAGCAAAAATAGGTGCAGGCCAGGCAGGATGACAAAGGCTGCAGGGGGCTCGGGTCAGTCCCTATAAAGAGGTTTGTTAGACATAGCACCTGGGCAGTTGTATTCTGCTTGGCTTAGCCGGCTCTCTAACCTCTGTTCCTTGTGTGGCTAAATCAGTCTTATATCCTTGCAAGGATGCCTGAAACTGCTTAAATGCTTGGTCTCAGGTGAGGTTATTAGGACATTGCTTATCCGAGGATAGAAGGAGGGTGCCGGAGGGTGATGGTGCCACGTCATGGGATTGCTGTCCATAGCGCTGAATATGTTGGGAGTGATGCTGCTGGGGAAAAAAAAAACGTTTCAGTGGCTGCTGTCCTTGGTTCTTAAAAAAAAAAGATTTTCAGTGCTGCAGAGGTCGCATGAGTTCAGGGTGGCAGTACTGAAGGGATTCTGTGTTTGTATGTGTTGTACTAGGAACTCAGACATTTCCTTATTTTCATCAAAACGTCCTCTTTCCTGAGTGCAAGTATTTTCAGACAGTAGAGAACTATATTTATTTCCTGAAATTAATAGAATGATCTATTCAGAAACTAAAATTGAACTCAATTACGGTGTCTCTCCTGGTCGGTCATGCCTTTCTAGCGGTAATTGTGGCTTGGCTTCTCAGACTCAGATCCTTTGAACAGTAAATTACAGCGGAACTCAAACCTTCAGCAGAACGGTGGGGACCATTCTAATTCTGACGACAGTGCCTGGAGTGAATCACGCGCAGACACCCACACACTTCTGCACACGTACACACATACAGGCACGGGGGGCAACCAATAACAGGTAGGTATGAGTGCTTGAGAGTACTCGGAGCTTGGAATGACACATTACACACAACCACCAACTCAAACAAAAACCCACACCATAAAAAAAAAAAAACATTTGTCCATACCAGCATGCTCAAACGGCCACAAGCATGCTGACACAGACAGGGAAACAAGGACTATGCAAAGCTTTGAGCTAATGCATTTGTATATTCCAGCCATGGTAAGTGATGATAATGACCTTAGTCTGTCCTGAGATCACAGAGCACACACACACACACACACATATACAGGTAGGTATGTGCACACACAGGGTCGTGCACAAAAAAGACTTGTTGAAACAGTTATTACAAGATGAGGGGAAAGAAGCACAATCGGATGAGTAAACTATTAAACTATTTGGAAAATGCATGCTGCACTTATTGACAAAGACCCAATTCCAGTCAGAATAGAAGATCGTAAGAAATTGTCACGGTCGAAAGACAGGCGCAGCGCGATTTGAGTTCCACATATTTATTTAAAGTGAAACTTCTAAACAAAACCATAAACAAACCAGTGGTACATGCACTCGCTCAAAAACAATATACCACAAAGCAGGTGGGAGAAAGGGCTTCCTAAATATGATCCCCAATTAGATGCAACGATTACCAGCTGCTTCTAATTGGGAACCATTACAACCCAGCCACATAGAAAATCAATGACTAGATCACCCCCTAGTCACGCTCTGACCTAAACCATAGAGAAAGAACCGAGGGCTCTCTATGGTCAGGGCGTGACAGAAATACTGTGTCACACTATTACTATGTCCAAACGAACTAAATGTTTTGTCACTATCATGTATTGCAATTAGTTTTCAAAATGTTTGACCAGCTAACCCCAAAAGAGAGCGGTACAAAACGTGCGACCGCCGCGATCGCACCTGCATGTGTGCACACGCGAACATGCGCACACAATCGCTGCTGAAATGTATTGCCTGTCATTACAGCCATAAACGGTGATGCATTTTCAAAACGCAAGATAGGCTACAGGAATAAACTGCGTTTTACACCTGTATAGAGCATGGCGCTTGTAACGCCAGGGTAGTGGGTTCGATTCCCGGGACCACCCATACGTAGAATGTATGCACACATGACTGTAAGTCGCTTTGGATAAAAGCGTCTGCTAAATGGCATATATTATTATTTATTATTATTATTTGGAGCTGAAAGTCATTTTGTGTTAGCTGCCCATATCAACTAGGGACATATCTTGTCACTTCTCTGGAGGCCAGAGCAAGGAGAATCATTCGGCTTACTTGTAGCAGAGGTTGCGTGATTGGCTGGAAAGCAGGTTTTTTCTGCACTGCGCCATCACTTTGGAGGGCAGCCTGCCTGAAGAGTGCTTGTTTTTTTACATTGATTATAAACGTAGGCCTAAACTGATTTTTTTTTACATTGATTATAAACGTAGGCCTAAACTGTTTGTTTTACATTGATTATAAACGTAGGCCTAAACTGTTTTTTTACATTGATTATAAACGTAGGCCTAAACTGATTTTTTTTTACATTGATTATAAACGTAGGCCTAAACTGATTTTTTTTACATTGATTATAAACGTAGGCCTAAACTGATTTTTTTTTACATTGATTATAAACGTAGGCCTAAACTGTTTTTTTACATTGATTATAAACGTAAGCCTAAACTGTTTTTTTTTTACATTGATTATAAACGTAGGCCTAAACTGTTTTTTTACATTGATTATAAACGTAGGCCTAAACTATTTTTTTTTTTACATTGATTATAAACGTAGGCCTAAACTGTTTTTTTTTACATTGATTATAAACGTAGGCCTAAACTGTTTGTTTTTTTACATTGATTATAAACGTAGGCCTAAACTGTTTTTGCAAAACTGGAGGAGATGAAACAAGTTCTTTCTGGTCACAAATCTGGACATGAGCAACTGCCTTTGCACGCCAATGGCGATGACTGGGAATTTGGTCAACAATCAAGACACTCTTTTTGGTTCTGATGCATAGATGACAATTTAACAACGATTTGCTTGTGGTTAGTTCAGAACGATGACAAAAAAATGTATATATAAATAAATAAATAAATAAATATATATAAATAAATATTTTAAAAACATTTTGGGGGAAATGATACCACCACCGAAAAGATCACTTTGGAGACTGGAAGGGTAAAGGAGCATTTGCTCTGCACAGGTAGAGCCCTATCTGTCCATGTGCCTGTGCACACACACAGCTATCAGTAAGTGTATCATGGGTAAATAGCTAACAGCCAGACAACCGATGCAATATTAATTACAGAACATACTGGGACTGCTTGCATGGGGCCATATGTGAGTGAGTGAGTGAGTGAGTGAGTGAGTGAGTGAGTGAGTGAGTGAGTGAGTGAGTGGTGGTGGTGAGTGAGTGAGTGAGTGAGTGAGTGAGTGAGTGAGTGAGTGAGTGGTGGTGAGAGTGAGTGGTGAGTGAGTGAGAGAGAGTGGTGAGAGAGAGAGAGAGAGAGAGAGAGAGAGAGAGGGTGAGTGGTGGTGAGTGAGTGAGTGAGTGAGTGAGTGAGTGAGTGAGTGAGTGAGTGGTGAGTGAGTGAGTGAGTGAGTGAGTGAGTGAGTGAGTGAGTGAGTGAGTGAGTGAGTGAGGGAGAGGGAGGGGGAGAGGGAGAGGGAGAGGGAGAGGGAGAGGGAGAGGGAGTATGAGAAAGAGAAACTAACCAGGGGATAAGCTAATATCTGTTTTTTTGTTTCCCCCCAGGGGATGCAACAGCAAAGCAATAACATGAAACTGTCTCTGTCTCCTTCCAGATGTAGCAGTGATAATGTAGTCTGCGTTTTGATGTTGTGCAGAATGAGGTGCCTGTATCTGAGATTCGATTCACGCAGTGTAATCTATTATTATTATTTCACAGATCGCTCTCCTCTGATGATAAAGGCAGTGATCTGGTAAACAGACAGATTAGACTTGTTAGAGAGTTTAGGCACTGGGGCAGGGTAGCATTTACTTCTCAACAGCTTATGAAGAGAATGTCACAAAACAGTATTGAGAGCATGTACTGTACCTGATAAGAATGATAGAATGCGATGTCATGTATGATTGCAGCCAGGTCACCCCGTGATATAAGTCAGTATTCAACATCTATTAATATCTGAGGACATAGGGAGATGACGTGGAAACTGGCCACTCGGGGAAACAGTGACCGCTGTTACCTTCTTGTAGGTTTTGCTAGGGCATTGCGGACGGGGAGAGTGGATGCGTGTAACCATCTACCTCTGGTGCCAAAGGTTCCATGTTTGAATCCAGCGATGGAAAGTTGTTTTCCAAGGTTTTAAGTATTAAGCTTATCTCGAACCTTAACCCTTACCTTAACCATTCAGAGTTAATGCTTAACCTTAAGATTTCAGAGTTAAGGCCTAAACATAACCTTAAACGCTTAAAAATGTGATGTTTGGAACAACTTCGAAATGTGATGGATGATGGTCTAATTCTGCCGTGAGACCGTGAGAGTGATGACCCGGACGATCTTCTACATAAAATTCCATACAGAGCTTGAGCTAGCGCAATCTCAACACTTGTGTCTTATTCAGTCTATTCTCCTTCACTCAACTTTTCTTTTCTGAAGGAAATAGCACCTGATGCAATGCTTTGTAACCATTGACCTGGTCCTGAATCTAACACTACACAGCCAACGTGTGTTGCATGTGTTTCGTGAGCATTGAGTGTTCTGCTAGATTTTTGACTGCACTGGGGGTGAAAATCCTGTTATTTTTACGGTAATTTACTGGCAGCCAGTTACCTGTAAGTTACTGTAAAAATGAATGTACTGTTAACCAAAGTCTTGGGGGAATTTACAGTAACATACTGTACCTTTTTTTACAGTAATTACAGGTAACTGGCTGTCAGTAAGTTACCGTAAAAAAAAAGAGGATTTTTTTTGTACATTGTGCCAATGTTGTTTACACTTCACAGACTTATAGAACCCTTGAAAATAGGCTTAAAAAGATGGCTACTTCACTGAAGAGCGTATTCACTGCAGTGTTGTTTCTGAGGCCGGTGTGGCATGTCTCATTGATTATAGGTGATGCGTTTCAACGGTGGCTGACCAACGTTCAGAACACAGATACGCTACGGTTACAGCGTCGTCTCTTTGGGAACCGTGTCTGTCTGTTTGTAGCTGACAGAACACAGGACAGTGTCAGCTAGAGAGACAGAGCTAAAACACACAAACACGAGATCCAAGGCAATAGGCAACATTTGTCCAGGTCCCCAGGATGTCCGGACATGCCTTCAAAACCATCCGGTACATTCTATTACCATCAAGTAGGCTTGTGGCTTGCTAGGGCATTGCGAAAGGTGCGAGCTCCGGCTCCGAGGCTGTGTTCAATCTTAATGCTAGGCACTTTTTTTTGTGTATTTTTTGGTTTTAAACGTATGCCAAACCTTAACCCTTACCTTAACCATTCGGAATTAATGACTAAACTTAACTGTTAAAATGTGATGTTTATCCCCCCGGAAAAACATTGAATAGTGAAGTCAATCCGTATCAATTTGTGAGATCTTGTTGCACATACGCACACAGCCGGAGATCTTAATGAATTACTAATTCAGAACTAGGATGCTCCCACGTTTGAGAAGTAGGTCCACAAGCATGCATGCAAGCACCTATGCAAGCATGCATGTGAGCACACATGCACAAATGCATGTATGCACACACACAAGCATGCACACACACACACACACACACACACACACACACACACACACATTCCCACACACACACTTAGGGCTGTTGCAGTGACCGTATTACCGCCACACCATTTAGTCACGGTAATTAGGCTTCTCCAAGCTCTGATGCTGCTGATGGTCATTAGTAGCCTACCAAACTTGCTAACTGCCTGGTACTTAGCACTCAATTGTCCCTCTAATCACTCTGACAATGCAAATGTAATCAAAAATCCAATCAATCACTTCATGAGAGCCCATGAGCTCATGTTGCACAACATTTCTATGGGCTATGCAATTGAGGGAGAAAATAGAGTGATGGCCTCTTTTAAAAATAGGAGGATCCCATCAGCTTTCTATAGGCTAGGCCTACTATATTTATTTCTCAACGTTCCTAATATTAAGCAAATATTAAGCACATTGCTTATCTTTACAACAGGAGTATAGTCTACCTGGCTGGTATGAATATGGACCACAGGATAAAGCGTCCTCCATTCGCTATTTAAGTGCAGAAAAGACATGTATTTTTTAACCTTTCCCCTTTTTTCGAGAGGGGCATGATAATGGTCCATTCTAAATCAAAACAAATTTCACACATACAGTCAAATGTTTGGACACACATTCATTCCAGGGCTTATTATTTTCTACATTGTAGAATAACAGTGAAGACATAAAACTATGAAATAACACATATGGAAACATGCAGTAAGCAATAAAGTGTTAAAATATATTTTATATATTTGAGATTCTTCACAGTAGCCACCCTTTGCCTTGATGACAGCTTTGCACACTCTTGGCACTCTCTCAACCAGCTTCACCTGGAATGCATTTCAATTAACAGGTGTGCCTTGTCAAAAGTTAATTTGTGGAATTTATTTCCTTCTTAATACGTTTGAGCCAATCAGTTGTATTGTGACGAGATAAGGGTGGGATCCAGAAGACAGCCCTATTTGGTAAAAAACAAGTCCATATTATGTCAAGAACAGCTCAAATAAGCAAACCGAAATGACAGTCCATCATTTCTTTAAGAAATAAAGGTCGGTCGATACGGAAAATTGCAAGAACTTTGAAAGTTTCTTCAAGTGCAGTTGCAAAAACCTTCAAGCGCTATGATGAAACTTTCTCTCATGAGGACCGCCACAGGAAAGGAAGACCCACAGTTACCTCTGCTGCAGAGGATACATTGATTAGAGCTACTAGCCTCAGAAATTGCAAATAAATAATTCACATTCAAGAAACAGACACATCTCAACATAAACTGTTCAGAGGAGTGTCACACCCTGATCTGTTTGACTTGTCTATGTGCTTGTCTCCACCCCCTCCAGTTGTCGCCCATCTTCCCATTATCCCCTGTGTATTTATACCTGTGTTCTCTGTTTGTCTGTTGCCAGTTCGTCTTGCCTGGTCAGGTCTTACCATTCTTTCCCGCTTTCCTGTTTCTCTAGTTCTGTTTCCTAGTTTTTCCCGGTTCTGACCATTCTGCCTGCCCTGACCCCGAGCCTGCCGTCCTGTACCTGCTTGACTCTGATCTGATCACGAACCTCTGTCTGCCCTTGACCTGCCCTTTGCCCTGTGTTTACAATAAATCATCTGAGAACTGTACTATCAGCCTCCCATGTCTGCATCTGGGTCATATCCTGAATCGTGATAGTACGAACTGGCCATGACTGACCCGGCAGACTCGGACCAGCTCCACAACACCGTCTCCTCCCAGGGAGCCACCATTGGAAAACACGAGGAGTTACTTCAAGTTCTTATAGAAGGATTCCAGACCTTGGCGGAATGCCAGGGCCGTGCCTTTAACACATTGCTGGAGCAATTCCTCGGACTGTCTGTGAGGCAGCCCACCACTATTGTAACCCTCCAGACTGTCAATTATGCCGCTACCAGCTGCGTTTCACCCCAATCTACCCTGGCTTCCCAAGAACCCCGCTTACCTTCTCCGGAGTGCTACGCTGAAGATCCCGGATCCTGCCGGGGCATTTCTCTCCCAGTGTTTTCTCATCTTTGAGCTGCAGCTTTCTTCATTTCCATCTCAATGATAGCGTACGTGATAACGCTGATGTCCGGGAGGGCTCTTGCCTGGGCTACGGTGGTGTGGAAGCAACAGTCCACTGTTTACCTCAGATTGGAGGAGTTCGTGGCGGAGGTACGGAAAGTGCTTGATTCTCCGTTACCCGGAAGAGAGGTGGCTCGTAAGCTGCTCCAACGACGTCAGGATTCCCATATTGTGGCAGACTACGCTGTGGACTTTCCCACGTCGGAGGCTGAGAGTGCCTGGAACAAGGAAGCCCTGTTCGATGCATTCCTTCACGGGTGATTACAGGCGAGCTCGCAGCCCCTGGACCTCAACTTCCTCATAGCCTTGACCATCCGGATCGATGGGCGGCTACGGGAACGTAGGAGGGAGAGGAAGTCTGTTCCCTGTCGCCGACGCTCGTCCTCAAATTTCTACCTTGCCTCTGAGGAATCCCGGAAATCCCGGAAGCCCACATTCCCGAGTGGATCCGATGTCGGCCGAAGTCCCTCAGAGATCACAGAGGGTTGTCAAGTCGTTTCCTCCAGAGACCATGTAAAGGCTAGATTGTCTCCTGCTGAGCGCTTATGCAGACTTAACACCCAGAGCTGTCTGTATTGTGGAGTGAGATGCGAGCTGCTTTGGAGCGGGCAGCATTTAGGGAGAAGGGCTGCAAAAGGCATGGATTTCTTAGGGTGCATTATGGCCACACAAAAGGGATGATGCTTGGAAATTCAAGGCATTATCAAGTGATTCTCAAATTGTGAATGTGAGACTGCCTGCGAAAAAAAACAAAGCAGAGCTCACGCCTTTCAAGCAACTCTTTTTTCAAATCATCATTAGAGTTGCATCATGCAGCCTTACAATGTAATTAAAACATCAAAACATGTAGCCCAACGTTTGTAGAACAACTAAAGTTACATGAATAACTCTAAATTAAGCTTAAAGGTGCACCTATTTCCTTGTTGATTACCAGCACAACACAGAGTAGCCACATGTAGGTACTCCCTCAAATCGTTTGGAGAAAATATCCTTTCTATTTCATTCAGCTTTGTTCAACTGTATTCTTCACACTATAAAATAAGCTAATCTTGTCTGCTAAATGAACTAGTGTTGCCCACAACCATATGACATAGCCAGATTAGGACCTAACATAAGGACAACTCAAAGTATGCTATACTGTTGTTTTTTTTAAAGACTACATTTTCTTCACATCATGTTTCTTTAGACCTGTCTAAAATAAATAATGGATTTATTGTGAAGGTGTAGGCTATATTACATAGACTTATTAGAAGCCAGAAGATGCTAAATGTGTTTATGTTAATTAACGGTCAATTGCCGTGAGGCCAACAGTTATTTGCTTGACAATCGCCGGCTGACGAAATTTCGTGACCGCCACAGGCACCTACAAGCACCTTGATTCTCTATATCTCTCCCTGTAGTGACTGATCTCCCTCTCAATATGCTCAGAGCAGAATGGTCTAAGTGCCCATTTGAAGCCATTATCATCCAATATGAGCCATTGTAAGCCATTATAAGCAGTCGTAGGTGTCAGTGGTTCCCATTCAGAGACAAGAACCCTGAAGCCTTCAAATCAAAATCTAATTTTATTAGTCACATGTGCCGAATACAACAGGTATTGTTGTATTACAGTGAAATGCTTACGTATTTCACTGTAAGCATTTCACCTTACAGTGAATGCTTACTTACGAGCCCCTAACCAACAATGCAGTTTTCAAAAAAAAGGAAAAAAAGAAATACGAATAAGAATACGAAATAAAAGGAACAAGTAATTAAAGAGCAACAGTAAAATAACAATAGAGACACTATATACAGGGGGTACTGGTACAGAGTCAAGGTGCAGGGGCACCTATTAGTTGAGGTAATATGTACATGTAGGTAGAGTTATTAAGTGACCTTGCATAGGCGAAAACAACAGAGAGTAGCCGCGTTGTAAAATAGAGGGGCTTATGCAAATAGTCTGGGTAGCTATTTGATTAGATGTTCAGGAGTCTCATGTCTTTGGGGTAGAAGCTGTTTAGAAGCCTCTTGGACCTAGACTTGGCGCTCCGGTACCACTTGTCGTGCGGTAGCAGAGAGATCAGTCTATGTCTAGGGTGGCTGGAGTCTGACTATTTTTACGGCCTTTCTCTGACATTGCCTGGTACAGAGATCTTGGATGGCAGGAAGCTTTGCCCCAGTGATGTACTGGGCCGTACGCACTACCCTCTGTAGTGCCTTGCGGTCATAGCCTAAGCAGTTGCCATACCAGGCAGTGATGCAACCAGTTACCATGCTCTTGATGGTGCAGCTGTAGAATCATTTGAGGAACTGAGGACCCATGCCAAATCTTTTCAGACGCCTGAGGGAAGCTGTCCAACTTTGAGACCTGTCCAACTGTCAGGAAGGAAGTATTATGACAGGAAGGAAGTATTATGAATCAGCATCTATTCTTTACGCATTCATTCTGTGTGCTTGCAGGGTTCATTTCACGTGGCTATAGGGTGAACCCTTTCCAGACCATTTATTTTAAAAAAAATCAGAAACATGTTTCCAATGGTTGTCACGTCAATATCTCCATGCTACAATCATATATTTTTTTATTTTCATAGGTTACAATGTCTGCATGAATTATAGATGATTGGTTTAGAGGTTAAGGGGCGGTAACTAGGCTTTCTCTCAAAAGGACAAACTCAACATTAAAATGTCTCATTTGGCGCTGTTGCCACAGGGAGCCGTCACTCCCCCCACTCAATCTAACAGGTTACGACTAACTTTGGCAGCGCCTTCATTCAGAATTGGACAACCATATCAAGGTAAGAAGCTGTACATACTTTGTTTTTGCGTTGGTAATGATTATATTTCCATTTTAGAGTCTTTTCTCTAACTATGATGACAAATGAGTCTGCGTTGGTCAAGTCTGTCACACAAGACAGAGAATGTTCGTCTGGTGGATGTAGCTCTTGTCTTGTCTTTTTAAATGTCAATATTTTCTTTGATAACTGTGCAAAATAAAATGCATTTGTCATTAGGTATTGGAGTGAAAAAATGAACTGGCTAGTGATTATATTTTGTTCCTAGCCAGCCAGCTGAAAGAGAGAGGGGTGCTGTGAGGCACAAATTTGCATGGCTATCCTCATAGCCATGGCTATATCTCATTAGGTGTCTGTTTATCTGTGATATGTTTCCAATAAAATATTAAGTCTTCCGGCTGTAATTGCGAGAATTAATGTAATGATAATAGCCTACGAATAATGATTTTTGTGGTTGTCTGCTCGGTATCTAAATGTTCCTGGTCTAGCTGGTTTGTGACTTTGCTACTTACAGGCATGCATGATCATATTATTTCAGTTGTGGACTTTGCAATCATATGACATGTTTTCTCAACTGTTGAAGTCAAATCCTTTGGATAGTAAAATGTAACTTTGTCACCTTCCAATTGATAACTTTTGGAAACACTATTGACTTTCATTGATGATTCTCTTTTTTTTGGCGTATTCTGAATGTAACTTTTTGTCAGTCTCAGGCTATTCTTTGGAGGGGTTGTACCTGGTTTCTATTTGAAAAGTTCATTTTCCTGTCTTTATGGTTGAGTTTTAGAAGTGGACAGAGGAGACCAGTGCCGGGAGATAATGCAGCCCCTGCCCACAAGGAGGAGGACACTGGCGGAAGATGAGCTGCGGGTCAATGCTGCGGAAGGCCTACAGGATGAGGAGGACCATGAAGGCATGGCCTGCTTAGAGGAAGATGACCTTGATGCTGATCTACTTGGAGAAGACGAGGATGAAGAGAATGAGATCAAGTAGACAGAGGACGTTGAGGAGCCCACCATCTGAGGCCTCTCAGCCAAGCTCTTCAACTGGAAGGTAACTATGAATGATGTGTTATTCTTATGTATTATCAGGCCTTTATGTATTTACACTACCGTTCAAAACTTTGGAGTCACTTAGAAATGTCTTTGTTTTTGAAAGAAAAGCACATTTTTTGTTCCATTAAAACAACGTCAAGTTGATCAGAAATACAGTGTAGACATTGTTAATGTTGTCACCGACTGTTGTAGCTGGAAACGGCAGATT